>NW_022060160.1:0-52500 GCF_007364275.1 Archocentrus centrarchus
CGGAGCATGAGGGAGAGTGGTAAGAGGAGAGGTGGGGGACTGGCGATGTACGTTAATGAGAGATGGTGTAACCCAGGACACATCACTGTGAAGGACAGCGCTGTGCCAAAGACATTGAACTGTTAGCGGTTAGCGTTCGGCCATACCACCTGGCCCGGGAGTTTTCACATGTTATTGTGTTAACTGTTTACATCCCGCCGTCGGCCGACGCTACAGCAGCCTGTGAGGACATCCACACCACCGTCTCTCAGTTACAGACGGCACATCCGCAGTCCCTGATTATCATCTCTGGGGACTTCAACCATGCCTCACCTTCTTCCACTCTCCCTAACTTCACCCAATATGTTGACTGCCACACAAGGGACAATAAAACTCTAGACCTGCTGTTTGCTAACACAAAGGAGGCTTACAGCTCATCACCTCTACCCCCGCTTGGCCACTCAGACCACAACCTGGTCATTCTTCACCCCACCTACACCCCCATTGTGAAGAGGAAACCCCCCACCAAGAAGACAATAAGACTGTGGTCTGAGGACTGCAGTGAGGCCCTGAGAGACTGTTTTGAATGTACAGACTGGCAGGAACTCTGCAGGCCTCACGGTGAGGACATCGACGCCCTCACCCACTGCATCACAGACTACATGAACTTCTGTGTGGAGAACACTGTGCCAACCAAGAAGGTACGGTGCTTCTCCAACAATAAACCGTGGGTGACCCAGAGTGAAGGCCCTGCTGAACGAGAAGAAGAGGGCCTTCAGATCTGGAGACAAGGAGGAACTGAGGAGAGTGCAAAAGGATGTGAAATACAAGATCCGGAGAGGCAAAGAGAGCTTCAGGAGGAAGATGGAGGAACAGCTCCAACATAACAAAGTCCGAGAAGTCTGGAGAAACATGAAAAAAATCTCTGGCCACTTCGAGGACAATGGAGGAGCCACAGTGTCTGCTGACCGGGGGTGGGCTAACGACCTAAACCTGTTTTTCAATAGATTTGACTCTGGGTCGTTGACCACCTCCCCCACCCCTTAGCTCCCATCTGCCCCCTTCCCTATGCTGACCCCCCTCTCTCCTGGTGCAATGCTATCATTGCCTGCACTCTCCTCACCCTCACCCACAGCGGAGCCAGCCCCATCACCCACCCCAACCCAGCCTCACATCCACCTCACAGCTGATCAGGTGAGAAGTCAGCTCAGGAAGACGAAGATCAGGAAGGCAGCGGGTCCAGATGGAATCAGCCCCAGAGTGCTCAGGGATTGTGCAGACCAGCTCTGTCAGGTGGTCCTGCACATCTTCAACCTAAGCCTGAATCTGGAGAGGGTTCCTGAACTGTGGAAGACTTCCTGCATAGTTCCAGTGCCAAAGATCGCACATCCCAGGGAGTCCAACCACTACAGACCTGTGGCCCTGACTTCTCACCTGATGAAGACCATGGAGAGGCTCGTTCCTGCACCACCTCCGCCCACTGGTGAGCTCAGCGCTGGACCCCCTGCAGTTCGCCTACCAGCCTGGCATCGGGGTGGACGATGCCGTCATCTACCTGCTGCACAGATCCCTCTCTCACCTAGAGCAGGCAGGGAACACTGTGAGGGTCATGTTCTTTGACTTCTCCAGTGCTTTCAACACCATCCAGCCTGCACTGTTGAGAGGGAAGATGGAGGGAGCCGGAGTAGACAGTCAGCTGACGGCATGGATCATCAACTACCTCACCAACAGACCACAGTATGTGAGGTGCCATGACTGTGTGTCTGATGTAGTAGTCTGCAGCACGGGGGCGCCACAGGGCACTGTCCTCTCACCCTTCCTGTTCAGTCTGTACACCTCAGACTTCAGGTACAATTCAGACCATTGCCACCTACAGAAGTTCTCAGATGATACGGCCATCATTGGATGTGTATCAGATGGGAACGACCAGGAATACAGGGGGGTCATCAGTGACTTTGTCGGCTGGTGTGAGAACAACGCACTCTAAATCAACGCCAACAAGACGAAGGAGATGATCATAGACTTCAGGAGGAAGCCACCCCCTACAGCACTGGTGAACATCCAGGGAAAGGACATGGAGACAGTGGTCTCCTACAAGTACCTGGGTGTTCATCTCAATAACAAGCTGGACTGGAGTACAAACACAGACGTCCTGTATAAGAAGGGCCAGAGTCGACTCCACCTGCTGAGGAGACTGAGGTCCTTTGGTGTCTGCAGGACTCTGTTAAAGACCTTTTATGACTCAGTGGTAGCATCTGCCCTTTTCTATGCAGTGGCCTGCTGGGGGGGTGGATGCACCAAAGGGACAGGAGCAGGATCGACAAACTGGTGCGGAGGTCTAGCTCTGTGTTGGGATGTCCTCTAGAGTCTGTGATGGTGATGGGTGAGAGGAGGATGTTAGCAAAGCTGACATCCATCATGGACCCCCCCATCACCCTCTGCATGAGACCGTGGGTGAGCTGAGCAGCTCCTTCAGTCAGAGACTGAAACATCCTCGCTGCAGGAAGCTTCACAGCTCCTTCATCCCAACAGCAGTTAGACTGTATAACACATCATGATGTCATGAGTCACTTGGACACTTTACCTCCTCTGCCATCACTTTATCCATACAGTCAGATACATTTTATTTATTACACTCACCCATATAATGCATACCGTGTATGCTGTGTACCTTACCGGCTACAAATGTATATAATATTTTGATATCTGTATATAGTGTTTTGACGTGTGTGTATATGTGTGTATATGTAAATGTGGGTATTGACACTGATATATATATTTATGTATATAGTGCTTATGTATATGTGTATAGATTTTTGCTATTTTATTTTATTCTATTCTATTTTAGTTTTTAGTTTAGTTATTTGTTCTTCATTTTTTCTCTGTATTGGGCTGCTGTAATGCACAAATTTCCCCGTCGTGGGATCATTAAAGTTTTATCTTATCTTATCTCTTGGAACTCCTGGAAGTTAAACTGTCACGGTCCTGGGCCATGTGTTTGAGTTTTTGGACTTTTTGCCTTATTTCTGTGATCCCTTGGTTTGGTTTCTTGTTTCCATTTGAGTATGTTTGATCGTGTTTCAGCTCTGTGCTTAGTTCAGTTATTTGAGTCTCGTGTGTGGTTGTTTTGTTCCCCTCCCTGTATCAAGTCTGCGTTCATGTCTCAGTGTTTACCTGTTTCCTGTGTTACTTTGTTACCTTTGGTCTCATCTGTTCGTCTTCAGTTTTGCTTCCTTAGTCTTGTTAACCAGATTCTGTTCAGCTGTGCCCCCTGCTGTGTCCTATTTCCCTGATGGCCCTGATGTGTATTTATTGTCTGCGTTTCCCTCAGTTCTGTTTGTCTGTGTTTGTTTCCAAGTGAGTTTGAATTTTGTCCAGGTCTGCCCTGACTTTTCCCAGTTAAATAAAGGTGATGTTTAAAGTTTAATCCTATCCTGTGAGTCCTGCACTGGGCTCCTATCCTTCCCTCCTCACAGACAGAAATAACCATTGTTGATCTAAAATGAGGACAGGTTGAGCCGCTGCATGACTTATTTGTGTTTGTGGAAACACACATTTCCCCTAATATAATTAAAAAAAAAAAAAAAAAAGTTGCAATAGGTGCCATGTAATGCGATTGAAATGCAGGTGCAGACAGCCAGACTTTAGGAGATGGTGAGAAGCGGTCAGTCATCGAATCGTCACTCACTGTGACGGAGTTCTCAGGTCAGTCCGGGACAAAAGGAAGCTGCTGGAGACGTTTAGTCTAACAAGGAAAAGTGAAGCATCTGCAGCTGGACGACATCAAACTGTAAATCTGCACAAAATGAGATGTGATGGCCCTCCTGCCCCGGCCGGGCCTGCCGCATGTTTCTGCCAGTGTGCCCCTCAGGCTTCCTTTTAGGTTCCTGTAGAAAGAGCTAATCAGTTCTGATCAGCTGGACCTGTCTCAGTCTCTCTGGAGCATTTAAGACTGGTTGTCTCAACCTTTGCTCTCTCTCCGTCCACCCAGCATCGCACTCTTTGTGTGGCTGGCTTTGGTTGTTTTAGGTTTTTCACCATACAGCACCTTATACTTAGCTTCATACACTCCTCAAGCTGCTGAAAGCTGAAAATTGTGGTGAAAGCTGTGAGTCTGCTGTCATACAGTACCTCTGCAACAAAGCAGAACCAAACAACCAAACCCCGAATTCATGTGGTTCCTAAGAATCGTTCCCGCCTGAGGCGACTTTCACTGATGAAACCTCACGTACACACTTATTACACAACCCTGTATTGTGAAAAAATATTTTTCAGAGGAACTTTTGCGCATTTGTACTGACTCAGCACTAAAAGCCAGAACACCGGGGTCATATTTATGAACCAGAGAAGGAACACATCATCACCCATCAATAATGAAGTGATTTAGAGCCAATACAACAACACTGAAAGAGTACACAACCATACACATGGTAATGATGCATTTCCTGACTGGGCTGTCCCTGATGTTTCAGTTTAGGTATTATTATTATTATTTGACACTATATTCAACAACAAGAGCCACTTTGTTGACCTTCAGCAGAGTTTCACTTAAACCGCTCGATCTTCATGCATTAATGAAACCATGATTAACTAACAAGAAATGGAACAACAAATCAATCCTCCTGAGTACAAATACAGTCCACAGCATATCAGAACAACATATGACACGTTCATGGTCTCATCAAAAAGATCAGGGTCCATAAAAACACAACCTTTCCTGACTTTTGATTGTTTTTCTCTTCAGGATCTCTTCAGGGGGGTATCCCAGCTGTCATAGATGAGAGACAGGCTGCACCTGTCTCAGGGCTAACACAGAGAGAGACAACCATTCACACCTATGGGCAGGTTAGAATCAGCAGGTAACCTAACCCCACTGACTGCAGGTCTTTGGAAACCGGAGTACCCGGAGAACCCACGCAGACACAGGGAGAACATGCTAACACACAGAAAGACCCGGCCAAGGTGGAATCAAACCAGGACCTTCCTGCTGTGAGGCAGCAGTGCTAACCACCACCAAAGTGAAGTAGTGGTAGGTTTCTGACTCGTATGGGTTGATCATGTCTGGGATGTAATTTCCATCAAACAAATTCGACTATACTTCTGGTTTCTTAGATAAAAGCAGCTCTCTGACTGCTCAGCTTCACAGTTTTTCACCATTGTCGCTGACATAAAGCCCAAGTGATCACAAATGATCCAAACGTTTCCATAAATGAGTGAGTCCTCGCTTTCAAACCCTTTATAATGCATACATTACACATGTTTCTGGATAACTGCACTGACCCAGATCACTGAGTATGTGGCATCAGGCTGGACCTGCGCGCTGGCTGCGAGTCATTTCTGTGTGAGTGCTAATTTCAGTCAGTTTTGCCGTTGGTGAACACCTCATCAGACGACCTGTGGCTTTCCTCACTGCCTCCCATATTTGGAAACACTGGTACAGCAGAGCCTGAGCGTGTGAACGTGTTCAGGAATCTCTCAGGCTGCTGACAGCCAAAGGTGAAACATCTCCCAGCCACGCTGTCCTCCAGTCACCCAGACATTCAGTCAAAGTCCCCAGTGTGCCCACCTCTGGGTCTGACTCTGTGCAATAAGGACTCAGATTAATCAAATGATTGCACCGAATCAAGGCACATCCTGCAGTATTATTTCATTTTCAGAGGAGTTCTGCACTCTCCTTCATATCTCCACATTCTCTGTCAGCTTAACAGACCACAAAGACGGGTCAAACAGGCAATTCTTAATCCTAACATGGTCTTTTACTTTGGGAGTGACTGTCAGTGACTCAGGGATAGGTTTTGGTGAGTACAATCATGTCTGGGTGATGTCACTCTAATGGTGTCCTCGTATTGTGCGGAACAATATTTCAGATGCTTCAGATGCATAAAGTTCTTCTGATTTTTCCCACCATAGATCAGGGTGAAACCAAAACAATGGAAATCAGCTGCAGATATTTGAAACATGCAGAAGTGAGTCTCACTTTTTAGATAGCTATAAGTGGCAGTGGCGCAGTGGGTAGGCGCTCGTCTTCCAGCCGGAGGGTTGCCGGTTCGAGCCCCTTTCCCTGTGCTGCGTTGTGTCCTTGGGCAAGACACTTAAACCACATTGCCTAACGGTAGTGCCGGGCTCTGGCTGCGTGACCGCAGATGCTCGTCTCTGGATGAGTGATCTGGAACCATCATTTCGTTGTGTGCACAATGAGTTGAATCGAACATCTCTGCTGAGATTCAAACTGAGAGAAAACAGGACAAACACTGACTTCTGAATAAATCGCAGCATAATGATGTGATGATATCGTTCTCTGAGCCATTCAGGGGTTCCTCCATGAACCCTTGCTGTACAGGTGCTGTCACCCTGCATGTGAAATAGTCCACATACCTGAATGGCTGAGGTGAGCAACCACCAACTGCCCTGCTTTGTTTTATGCAGGTGTAGATTGCATCACTGCAATAAAAGGAGTACCCTGAGGGGAAGCAGGACATTTTTACAGGTGAAGCCACTTCATGGCAAAGCTGATGAGAATCTTCTTTGTTTCCTGCACGTGTTGAGTTCACGTGCAGAGCACAGGCAGTAATTGTTGGAAGCTTTAATGCGATTGTTGGGAGTGTAAGTGCAAATAGTTTCCAGCCCACACATAATGAAAAAGGAGGAGAAAAAATGTCGATATGCAAGAAAAGACAAGACAAGACAAGATGGGCACTTATATTAAAGCCCCCGGGCTCAATGTGGTGAATTAAAACATGAAAATGAAACGACAGTGCACTTCCTATTGAAATGAAAGGAGAACAAGATGTTTCATAAAGAATATTTCAGGTTCTATCATAAGTTTCCATCCCAGACTTAAAGATGATCAGTTCCAACAAACTGTGACCGCCTACATCAGGGGGCAGGTGGAGCCACCATCACATATGACCTGCAGGATCTTTATTGCACAGACTGTTTGATTTGGATTGCTTATTGTAAACACATAGAAAGCACTGTATAAAGATTTAAAATATGATGCAATATTTGACATGTGGACAATCACGGTCCTTTGGACCTCTGACCTCTTCTTCAAGGTCAACTAAGGTCGAACCTTCTTAAAATCTCTTATCTTTAAAAGTGTTTCAAATGATGCTGATATATGGAGATTCAAAATATCACATTATAGTTTGTAATCAAATATCAGGTCACATTTACCTTTCATGTAAATGTGATATTTATTTCTGCCTAGGTAGTTATAAATATGCTGCAGCATGATATTCACTTATCCATGTCCAGTTATTTATAAATCGGTATCATCACCTGCCTTCATGTTTGTGTAAACATCTAAGCTGCATCTGATTTTTACTGCACTACAAACCTCATAAAGTATGTTTAAAAAGAACCAAATTAACTGAATGAATATGGATTAAATGCAATAATATCCCCTTTTGGAGTGCTTCTTGTCTTAAGATGCAGTCACTGTTCTTTGCAGTCTGCTCTGCTGTGTTTCATGGAGGATCCAGCTGCAGATCCTACAGATCCAGCAGAGCAGCTGTTGCCTGCACATACACCTTTATTTAGATACGCAGTCTGAAGCAGACACTCACATCCCTGACTGTCACTACAGTGAACACCAGTACTGTCCCTCAGTGTCTCTGTTCAGTAAATGTGGGGTTGATGATTTCTTCACTCTCATAACTGAGAAAAAAAAAAAAAATGGATGAAATCCCCCTCATGTTTGAGACAAACGCCGGCAGAGAAAAATGATCGCTCCACTGATGTTCGTACTAAAACTAAATGCAGAAGCTGCTCAAACCCTGCACACAGAAAAGATCTGATCCAAGAGGGAAACGTCTCAAACACTCATCAGACTGGAAAAAGCTGCAAAAACTAAATGTTTATGATTCACTTAATTATATATCATTTATTTCTTCCTCATTTTTGACTCAAGCTGAAATCGAATTCTGGTGAAAAATCCACTTGAGCCTCATTACCCAGTTTCTTTAGAAATCTCTGATCTCAGCATTCTCTCACTGAAGTAGCAGGTGGAGCAGGTGGAGCTGCTGACAGTTTATCTGAAAGCTGTGATTATTATCATCACACCTGTCAGAGAGCCTGGTGCTTCCACCTGGCAGATCTGAGTGAAATGACCCTGAAGTGTATGTGTGAAAACCGATGAGGGAGGTGTTTCAGTGTTTCCTTTATTAACTCCTGTGACATACAGCACACCACTCTTTATGAAAGTATTTACCAGTGTCTCATTATTTAAGTGGGGCAGATCATCATGTAAGTTTCTGCTGTCACTTCCTCCTCATGCAGAACATGCTGCTGCAGTTTTAAACTTTCAACAATACCTCAAAGCTGTGGGTAAAATAATATTTAGTAGGTGGCACTGAGGTTTGATTTATGTTTTTATAGTAAACTGTGACAAAGTCAACTGTTTTTTCCTGTTTCTACAAAATGCACAAACTGAAGAGTAACAGCGCCTCATGGGAAGCATCATGATGCACTTTCTGTGGGTTTTCTGCTCAACACTGGGGCTTCAAACCAGCCGCACACTCTAACTAACTCCATGAGTCCATCACTTTTTGAATTTTCTCAGATTTTCACTGCTTTATTTTCTGGCACACACAAACATGACTGGAGCACCTTCATGGTAATCATTGGATTATGTTTTATTATATAACAAAGTAATACTAAACTGCAAGCAAGAGCTGCTAAATTGGCATCATTTTGATAGCGCCAGTTATTCAGGCTACAGTTTTATGTAGAAAAGCGGGCTGCACAGAGCCATGAACACAGCCTCATTAATCACTGTGAGCCATCAGTGCCAAGTGTTTCTGAATAGCTTCAACTGATCTAAAAACAGTGCTGTGAGGGAAGAGCAGCAAGTTTTTCTTCCTTTAAAAAAAGCTGTGCCGTTTCAGTGCATCAGGAGGTTCACAGCATCAGTGTGATGTGAAGTGTCCAAGAGACATGTCAGATTATTTGAGTCTAAAATGGTCTGTGGGTGTGAGGTCTTTAAAGTCTATAAAACAGCAGACTGTTAAATAAATTCTGTGTCCAGATGCTGAGATCAGTGTTTCATCTGCAGGCTGAAGCACAGTGCAGCAGTTTCAAATGTAACAAGCCAATACTGAAAATAGGAAAAGAAAGTAAACAGCTCGCTATACAGTGTAACTGTTGTGGGAAGAGATTGGGAAAGACAGTGTAAATCCCTGCAGGACAGATCAGGAATGCTGAAGGATAATCTGGCAGCAGTGTGCAGTGAAACTCTGCAAGTTGATGCAATCTATTTCCAGGTAACTGAATAAGTGAGACTGCATTATGCACACTTTTCATCAGAAGAAACATGACTTATGTATGCAGGATTAATGCTCACCCCGTGGCAGGTGATCCTGCCGGCAGCAGCCACCTAAACCTGGGTGCACTGTGGTCTTAAAGGGATGGGCATGGTCAGCAACAATACCCAGGTAGGCTGTGGTCACATCATAGAGTGGGGCCTGAAGCCCCTGGTGGTAATGACCACACCTTTTTACCAACTTGGCTCATGTGATGATTCACCTGATTAACAGTGGGCCAATGACTACCTCCAAAGGGGGCAGCCCCCCACCAGGGGTTAAACACCTGGGACTTTTTTCCCCACCTGAGGGAGCCTCTAAAAGCCTCTAAAGCTCGTAGGACGGCCACGACCTCGATGACTGAGAACCTACAGACATCCAACCTACATTCAGTCACTTAAATCACTTTTCTTCCTCATTTTTATGTCGGGTCTGGACTTCAGCGGCATTGAGTTGCTGCCACATGATTGGTTGATTAGATATTTGCATTAACAAGCAGTTGAACAGGTGTACCTAATGAAGTGGCCAATGAGAAAAAAGCATTAATATCCAGACTCCTTTCAATCTTTCAAAATCAGCAATCCAAACCCCTCAGGCTCCCTCACACCACTCTTACAAAGATACACAGCTGCATCTACCTGCCAGCGTTTAGACTTTCCCAACCATAACATCCTGTGATGTCACCATTCAGATTGACCCACAGGTCACGGTGACAAAAGTCACATGTTGGGAAAAAGACCAAAACTCCCCTCCATCAACTTCTGTTTTTAGTTAAGCGGAAGAAAAAACCTCTGAGGAGACGAGTGTGCAGATAAGTCCTGTGCTCTGATTCTAGTTTTGATTTGATTTCAGTTTTTATTTTATTTTATTTCAGTGTAAAACACAAAAAAGGGAAGATGGGCCATTTTGTTATGTAGCAGCAGGGCTTGCTTGGAGCTCAGCCGTGAGAGGGAGAGTTGGTCTGATTAGTTCAGGGCAGGATGCCAGAAAAAAGGAGCCTAACACAGGAGATTTGTGTGTGCTAATCAGGACCGAAGGGAAGACACCAGAGAGGAGCCGGAGCTCAGTGTGTCTGCAGACAGAAGGCCAACGTGGACATTTAACTTGGCCCAAAAAAGCTCGTGTGCACCCCACCAGCTGGGCAGTTCAGGGACTGCATGACACTGAAGAGTGTGTGTGTGTGCGTGTGTGTGTGTGTGTGTGTGTGTGTGTGTGTGTATACCGGCCTCTGCGTTAGACAGACTGAATATAATGATCACAAACTGGAGTTCATGACCTTCTGAGGGTTCTTTTCCATCACATTCAGCTGAATGTGAATTTAAGCAGGAAATATAAATATAAAACCTTTGTTATATGTTCTGATTCACCTTCAGGTTGTATGAAAGTTCTTCTGCCTTCATACGAGCTGCTGCAGCTCACTGAACGCAGTCTGACTGTTTCTGGGTCGACACCTGGAGAAGTGGTTTAGCTGTAACAGTCTGAATATGAATATTTATTATTTTTATTTGAAAGTAAGGAAACTGGGATTTACTCTAGTGTAAATAAAGGTTTAACTTTAATCATATCAAACATGTGTCAGTCCAGCCCGTCATATTACTGATATTCATTCATTCATTCTTCTTGTTTAGGTTTCATTTCAGTAATAATCACATGCTGATAATCATGCAAAGGAAGTTCCCCCCAGAATAACTGACAATATGCTGTAATGCACAGAGTTTATTATAAACTGTCTTCAGATTAACATGTGAATTATCATGTCCAGCATTATATTTTTGAAGTTTACGTGAATTTTTCAAATGAATTTCAGGGGGAATATATATATATCCAACAGCAATAACAGCTTAATGATTTATCATTAGACCAAAAGTTTAGACACTAAAGTTTAAATAATATTCATAATATATATTAATAATAATCTTCAGAATTGTAAAATAAAATTGCGTTTAAATTCCCTCGTTTGGTTTTTTTTCCAGCATCACGGATGTGGTCATTCTGCCTAACCCTGATGATTCAGCTTCAGGCAGCTCCGGATTTCAGAGCGCTGCCACATGTTGCATATATTTTTTAGGTTCTTTTCATACTTGTGCAATAACTCAGGGAGTGGCTTACTGAAAGGCGTGCCTAAAGAAGCGCAACCTGGCTTTACGAGATAAATATCTGAGCTTTCGGGTCCCTGAAGCATATCTGACTTAGAGCAACCAACGAGCAACCAAAACAGAGCAACTCGAGAGAAAACAACACAAAACTTAGAGAAAATGTACACACGGTCAAACAGCATGACTCTGACTGTCGAGCCGGAGAGATTCGCCTCCTTCAGGACGGCGACCCGCAGCACGGAGCCCGAGGTCTTCACCTTCGAACGGATACCGGCTCAGGCAACCGCTGTGCGCTCCTACGTGCCCATCCGGCCGAAGAAGCGCTGCACCCGGGTTATGTACCCCGCTAAAGTCCGCATGCACCTTCCTCCTCCAGAGAAGAGCCAGGCCAAGCGCTGGCTGGTTATCCTGTGCCTTGTGGTGCTGTGGCAGATCTACACCGAAGATCCCTCCACAGAGACGCCGCTGGGAAACGCAGAGAGCCCGATCGGCGACTACCAGGGGTTCCCCTTCCAGTCAGCGGAGGAGCAGGCTCGGCAGGACCTCTGCGCCAGTTCCGAACTGCTGTCTGCCACGCAGGACAGCTTTGACGACAACGGAGAGCAGATCATCCCGAACCCCACCTGCTCCCAGCCCGGCCAGGAACCAGACACCAGCCGATCATTCGAGCAGAGCGCCGGGATAAGCATGGTGGCACTGCTTGTCTACCACAGGCTGGGCAGCGACAACTAAAACTACCAGGACTGGTTTGAACGTAAACCGCCGGAGACCGGGCGCCTGGGTTCAAACCTGAAGCGCGCTGAAGTTGATCCCGAAGAGCTCTCGGAGAAGAGCGGTGCGCCCTGCACGGCGCAAGCCGGGAGAGGAGCTCTACGCGCAGGTTTTACCCTGCCGACAAGTCCCGCTCAGAGCCGAGCAGGAGCAGAAGTGTGGAAAATGAGACTGAAAAGAATCAAAGAACTGTGAACACTGACAAAAGAAAAAAGAAACTTGATTTTAAGAAAAACTTGAACTTCTCTGTAACGGCACTATAGGCCATGCTGAATGTTTATCTGTCACTGAAAGCTGTCATTACTGTAAGCAACTGACACTGTTCTTATTTAGATCCTTTATTTAGATATTTATTTGACTATTTGCTATTTATTGAATAATAATTTTAATAAAAAAATGTCTAAAAGAACTTCCTGTTCCCTGCGTCTTTACTGAAGCACAACATGCTACTTTTTTTTTTATTAATCTAAGCATATGCTGCATGTGTAATTTACATTATGTTGAATATCTTGCAGTCTGCACGTGCGCATCATCTGCGAACTTTAAGACCATTTTATGTTATCTGAGATTTTCCAAACCCTTTAAGGCTGCATTACTTCATTATGCTGTAAACATGAATCTTTGGCAAACTCATGTCAGAAACCAGGCGTCTCATGGGATGCTGTGCATTTTGATTTAATGGTGGCACATACCTGAGCTACTGTGCAAGCACTCAGCAGCAGATCTTACACTGACCAGCAGCCCCCTGATTCTGTGATTGAGGGTTAGGGTTGAGAGAGAGATCATGAACACTAAAACACAAAGACTGCTCTGGTTTTTGCGTCCCTGCCTGAACACAGCAGCTCTGATAAAGAGGTCTTTACCTCGTATGGTGTGGAAGAATGTGACCCCTAAAGCTCAGTTTGCTTGACTTTTACTGTGACTATAACAGTGTGGTACAACACTCATGCTCAGGAGTGGATGGTGCTGCAGCAGAGAGTATTTATTGTAGCTGCATCTGCAGCTCTGTAATGTGCACGCGTGTCAGAGACTGAAGGGTTTTTGGGATTTTAGCATCAGCTCAGAGAGATTTGTGCAGACCGTGAGGAAAACTTTTCCACTCTTCCTTTTTTCATCGTAAGCCTTCAGAAGGATGCTGAGTCATGAGCTGTTACAACTCCATGTTACATCACAGCACTGGTGAGTGATGCGTAGCGTAGCCCTCCTCACCACTTTGTTATTGTTATGATTAATGTGCAGCAGCTCATTTCAGTTGCTTGTAGACCAGACAAGCTGGGAGATTATTCACGGCTGGTTGATGCATCGCTTCAGAAATGTTCAAATGACTTCACACTGCTTCAATCTTCACCCCGGAGCTCCTGGGGACGACCTGTTGATGTTTGATATTTGAGGTTGCCATGCTGACACCACGGTGTAACACACAGGTAAAAATTGTAATATGATGAGTATGACAGGTGTGGGACCCTGAGAAGCCCTCTGTGTGTGAAACACATCTCCTTTTTAAATGGCAGTGTGAAAAGAAACAATCACATTAATCCCAATATTTTCAGATATTTGTTGGTGAGTCTCCTCAGTGTGATCCAGAGATAACCTCAGGTGATAAATCTGAGCAGTTATATAACATTCAAACATTGTGGCTCAAGAATAATCTGAGGTCAGTTTGTGTTAACATCCAAGACCAAAGCATCAAATCCTGAGTAAAGCACAAATGTGTGGATTCATGTTCATTTTCAGAAATATCATTACCAATTTGTTGGCACGAGTGTCAAACATAAGGCCCAGGGGCCACAACTGGCCCAGCAAAGACTCCAATCTGGCCCACTGGTCAGCTTTGGAAAATGTGCAAAAGGCTAGAGAAAAGTGGGAAAACTGGTTTCATAGAAGAGTTTTTAAAGAGCGTCAGGCTTTCTCTCGGTGTTCATATCATTCTTCTCTTTCTTTCTCCATCTCTCTCTTTATAGTTTTATTATACGTGTTAATATTATTATAATGTTAAAATAAAGTGTATACGAAATGTTTCTATACACAAACAGTAGCAGAAACACAGACTGGCCGCCGCGGTTATGGAATACAGACAGTTATAATTATATCACTGTCCAATTATAATATTCATCCTCATAATTTGCTTTATGAGGGAAGAGGCCCCGTGGTAGACCCAGGACACGCTGGAGAGATTATGTATCTCGGCTGGCCTGGGAACGCCTTGGGGTCCCTCCGGATGAGCTGGAGGAGGTGGCTGGGGAGAGGGAAGCTTGGGCTTCTCTGCTTAGGCTTCTGCCCCCGCGACCCGGCCCCGGATAAGCGGAAGAAAATGGATGGATGGATGGATAATTTGCTTTATTTTCTATTATAATTAGATATAGTTTATTATAAATGATACAGTTTGTTATAAGTATATATGCAGCCTCAGTACAGGCGGCTGTCAGTGGACGTTTCAGATCATCCTTTAAACTTTTTTCTTTTCCTGGAGTTTCCTCCTGATTCTTTTCAATCCTTTATAACTGATAAAAGTAAAAATGTGACCTGACTCGTTTACGTTGCTGAGAGTTTGAGCTCTCCTGTGTGCCAAACGTGAACAATGCTGTTAACAGCTTTCAGCAGACAAACTAAAATGGTGGACGCTGGTTTCAGTTGGGTGAGCTGCTGGTGACAGAAGTTACAGTTACCTTGTTGTTCTGTAAGTGGGGTTTGTGTATCAGGATAGCATAACTGTGATGAAAAGTTGAATGAATCCAAAGGAAGTGAACCTCAAACAGGTCAGCCTGAAGGTTTTATTTAAACCCCTGAGCTCAGGTGGATGTTCACGTCTTTCTCCCTGCAGAGAAACTTCCTGATTATACCTGCATGTTTACGCTCAAATGGAAATCCCACAGACGAAAAACAAGAAGCCCACTTGTTGTTAAACTAGTTTAACATGTCCTTATGCACCTTTTTGAGTTGCATGCTTTATATCAGATCCTCTGACAGATCTGACAGACTGGCCTGAGCTCTGCATGAATGTGCAGAATCTGCAGTCATGGGACAAATGTTTGGGTACTGGAAGTGTTCTGGTTTCTGCTTGTAATCTAAGGTCTCCTGACCACTCAGGCTTTTGTTGCATAACTCTGTGTGGAGAGCAAAATGCAATCTTTAAATCATGGACGCTTGCCCTAGTTCTGTTCGCCTTCACATAACTTGATGGACAGAAGGAGCGGAAGCGTCTGGGATCATAGCTTTACTTTTTATGTGTGATGTGGTCTTCCTGGGCTCTCCCTTAGAGATAGGCTGGGGAACTGAGCCATTACTTAGCCAACGTGCCTGAAAAACCAGCAGCAAAAGCTCTCGAGCTCAGATTAATTGTGGCTCTTTGGAACAAAGCCTGCCCTGCAGTGGAATGGTGACCTCTCCAGGGTATACCCTCTCTCCCCTGTGGCAGCTGGGATGGCTTCAAGCATCCCTGAACTGAATAAGCTCAGCCTGTTTAGTTTTAATTATGCAAACACTTTGATTTCCTCACTGAGACTCTGAGGGACTGATTGTGTTATTAAATGATTCTGATGTAATGTTTCAGAGCAGTGAAAGCTGAGGTCAGTCAGTGCTTTCCTGGAAGTTGCTCAGTGGAACCAAACAGAGTGAAATATAATCTCCTGGTGTCTCAGCCGACGAGCTTCTCCGGCTAACATTTTCCAAAAAATCCTCCCACAGATGGAATTGTGCAGGCCAACAGCTAATGTTATTCACAAGCACATCCATGAAGACTCTAATGTAACTGAAATAACTGCTCATGTTTGCTCATTCTTTATGTAAACATCAGCTTGTTATGTGTGACTTCTTAAGTAGATCCTATCATTAGTAAGCCTCCTCTCCTCCAGGTTTCTGCACATGCAGCTCTGTGTTCAAGTGTTGCATAATACATGATTAAAAGATGTTTGGAGATCGGACCAGCATGAACATGTCTGTCATCTGGTTTTAACCAGTCACAGCTGCTCTGGAAAGTTAAGGTGGTAACTTTCCATCATTAAGTAAAAATTACATCAGAGGAAAGATAAGTTAAGAAGAGCAGTCCAGAATTTCTTTGTTCCACAATTTGTTTCTATTTTTATAAGAGTTTTTATTAAAAAAAAAAAAACTGTGGAAGAGAGCCAGAGTTCAGACTGTGTTGACGAACAAAGGTGTTCATACTGTTGTACAAATTCAGTTGTAGTCTCATATACTGTATTTCCACATGTGTTTGCATGTGTTTATGTGCATAAATCCCTGCACCCATTTCACATTTTCCTAACAACCTGACCTGGGGGCTGGCTCAAGACTTTTACACAGTGCTGTGTGTTAAAAATTCGAGCCTTTGCTTATCAGTTAACAGATCAGCTTATCTCAGCTGATCTTTTTCTATCATCCTATCAGCAAATCCCACACAGGGCACCAAATGAACTGCTTCAGCCTGCAGACAGCTGCTCATCTGCAACCCGCAGACCCTCCGTTTCATGCTGTGTCTGTAGGTTCTCAGTCATCCCTGTCACCAGAGCCTCTCTGAGACTGAACCAGTATCATATCTGTTGTTAACTGTGTTAAAGCTCTGATGGTTCAGCTTTAGATTTATGTTATTCATTGAAAAACACATCAATACAACTATTATTCCATATTTGTTTAAATCTGACACAGCTGCAGCTCATTCATGACTGCATGAGTTATTGTTGGGAAACGTGCCCTGAGGTGGGCAGATGTGTCTGACATCGTCACGCAGGCTGCTCAGGATCATCTGGATCAAACTGTCACACATTTGTGACATCAGAGTTTATGTCATTTTGCAGCTCCAGTAACGTCCTCCTCAGGGTCAGCTATAATAATATAATGTAAGCTATAATAACTGTGTCCCTAAAAAAGTTCTGAGAAGAAACAGAAACAAACCTACCTTCAAACAATAAATGTTAAAAACATTCTTTATGATAACATCAGGACACAAAGATAACAACTCGAGCTCGCTGCTACTGATTTTAATCACAGCCTCTGTGATGTCACAGAAACACTGTGAATGACCTCAATTCAAACTTAGAAATAATAATCATTAATAACACTGTGTATGTGTTCATGGTGAAGACAGTGCTGTTCTGTCATCCATCCTCTCATATACTGTACTTTATATTCTTATCCAATGGCAGCAGTCTAAGCAGAGATGCCCAGACCTCCATCTTCCTTCAGCTCTTATGTGGAAATACAAAAGCATTCCCGAGCCAGCCACAATGTAATCTCTCATGGGGATTGTTGCTCTGCTCTCTCCCAATAGTTGGTAATCCCAAAAGGAAAAAACACTCCACTTATCCGGTGGAATCGTACAGAGATGCCTGAGCTGCCTCAGTAATGGCTCGAAGGGCCATAGTCCTCACCCTGCTTCCAAGACCTTAGACCTCAGTCCTCTGGCTACTTCAGGCTGCTTGTGTCAGTATTTGTAGGTAGAAACATAGAGTGGCAGGTGAATCATCAGCTGTCCTTTACACTCACCTGTCTTTAGCACCATAGTCCAATACAGTCTTCCTGTACAGTACAATATCCTGTGGAATATTACACTGTATTAAAATTAGTGCCACAGTATCTGCTATCAGTATTGTTAGCTTGAATAAAATTAATGTCTCAAAACTAAAAAACTCCTGAAAATGAAGGTTAAAAATCAAATATTCATCATTAAGATTCAAGCTCTGCCTGGGTGTATATGACAGTCACATCCCTGCTGAGCAGCTCAGTGAGCACATATGAAAGAAATATGGAAATGTAATATTTGAACGGATCCCTGAAAGTTGGTGTGTTTTCAGGTGAGTCACTGTGATCTGTTGTCACTGTGGTTCCTGCTGCACTTCCTCTCACAGTCTGACTAACAGGCTGTATCTGCTGAGCTTCACCCACGTACGATAACAACTCATCAACATCGCATGCCTCTACAAATTCTGCTGTTTACATCTCAGCACGCATTCACACGCACACATGTTTGCCAACAGCACGCATGCAATAAATGTGCAACAAACAGCAGACACAGCAGCACCACAGACACACAAACACAGTGACACACATGAAACTTCTGCTCAGCTTCACTGTGTGATTGGTCCATAAACAGCCAAACACACTTCATCCAGTGGTAATCGGTGACCTTCTGATCTCAAGTTTACAGAAATATAAAATAAAAATTTACTGTGAAACCTGTTAAAAGTCTCGCGTCAGTATAAATTATGATCCCAGAGTCTTGCAGCACTTGGAGAAATAATTATGAAATGTGATCTACTGAAAAACATTCAAGTACTTCTTTGCCTACACATCCACAGAAAGTAGGTTAATCGATGCTCCCAGTCCCCTCTGACCTCTGAAATTAATAAGGCATTTTACACAGAGAAGTGCCGCTCATTGGATATTTCATCTCTTTCTGACTATTCTCAGCACCCTCTACAGAGCTGTGTGTTCAAATCCCAGTGGATCATCAGTTTCTGATATACTCAGACCAGCCTGTCTGCTACCAACAACCACGTCATATTCAAAGTCACTTAAATCAACTTAGACTTAAATAGACTTAGACAATCAAGACTTAAATCAAGTGTTAACTGTACTTGATTTTTATGGATGTGGCTGTTGTTAAAAAAGAGGGAGGAACACAGGATGATGTAAGAGTGGAGGAAGGTGCACACAGGTGGACTACATCTCATGCAGAAGGTGCAGTCTGAAAGAGATAAGACACTGCAAGGTGGTGGCAGAGGAGAATTTAACTGGGCAGCATGGGATGGTGGGCAAGAAGAGGAAGTGAGTAAAGGCAGAGGCGAGGATTAAGTTGTATTATTGTAGGGCAGGGATCCTCAAATCCAGGCCTTGAGGGCCGGTGTCCTGCAGGTTTTAGATGTGTCTCTGCTTCAACACACCTGAGTCAAATATAGAAGTCATTAGCAGGACTCTGGAGAACTTGACTGCATACTGGAGGTAATTCAGCCAATGGTTCAGGTGTGTTGGTTCAGGGACACATCTAAAACCTGCAGGACACCGGGCCTCGAGGCCTGGATTTGAGGATCCCTGTTGTAGGGTCTTTACCCACAATACAAAGAATTGAATTGAATTGAATTGAATTGAATTGAATTAAATTGAATTGAATTGAATTGAATTGAATTGAATTAAATTAAATTAAATTAAATTGAATTGAATTGAATTGAATTGTTGGAAGGTAAGAAGGAAGAATGCTGCACAGAGTTTAGGAAGGAGTTTAAACAGGCTCTTGGTGGGAAGGAAAAGTTACCAGATCACTGGGAAAGTGCAGCTGTAGTGCTGAGGGACACTGCCAACAAGCTGTTTGGTGTGGACACAGGAGATTTGGTGGTAGAATGAGGAAGTAGAGGAAAGTATTCAAATGAGGAGGATAGCGCAGACACAATGGCAGAATCAGGGAGGTGAAGAAGGTTGACAGGAGAACTGAGAGGTCAGGCTTACAGCAAAGAGAGAGGTGGCAAAGGCCAAGGAGAAGGCTTATAGGAGTTGTATGTGTGAGGCTGGACACTAAGGAGACAGAAAATGACTTGTATTGATTGGTCAGCCATCTAGCTAGAAAGGATGTGCAGCAGGTTATGAGTGATTAATAAATGAAAATATGTTGAGAAGATGCAGGGCCGTATTACCGACCGGGCGAGTGGGGCTGGACGGTCATTCTCCAGAATGGCTCGAATAAAAAATGAGCTCAGGATGAAAATGACCCAAAATCATCTGAACTCCCTCTCACTTCTTGCAATTGAATCACAGTTTGTGCAACAGCTGAACTTTGATGAGTTGGTAGATGATTTTGCACGAAGGAAGAGCAGAAAGAGACTCTTTGTAGGGGAGTGTGTGTCGGGGGGGGGGGGGGGGTTGGTATGGGCTCGGAGCGGGGGGGGGGGGGGGGCCCTTGCAATCTCCTTGCCCCGGGGCCCAGACCCACCTTAATCCGGGCCTGAGAAGATGGAAGGAGAACGTTGAGGAGCTGATGAAAGTGTGAGGAGGGACGGACGGAGGACTGCTAGTGAATCAGGAAGTTCAGAGGATTAGTGAGGCAGGAAGTGAGGGCAGCTATGCAAAGGATGCAGAGTGGAGGTTGGTGGAGATGACATACCTGTAAAGGTATGAGATTTCTAGGAGGGGGAGGGCAGTTGAGTTTTTTTTACCAGTTTAATGCCATCTTGAAGAGTGAGAGGATGCCTGAGGAATGCTTGCAGACAACACTGTCGCCTGCAGGAAGAGGAGGGAATAGGTGGCAGAGACCCTGGAGAGGTGGAGGTATCCACTGGAGAAAAGAGGATGAACATCAGTAGAAGCAAGACAGAATACATGTGAGTGAATGAGAGGAAGACAGGTAAAACAGTGAAGCTACGAAGAGCAGAGGTGGGTGAGTTTAAATGCCTGGGGTCAACCATCCAAAGCAACAGACAAGAGAAGTGGAGACGAGAGTGCAGGCAGGGTGGAGAAGAGTCAGGGCTGACAGAAGGAGAGCAGGATAGTGAAGGGAAGTTTACAAGATGTTAGAGAGACTGCTACAGTATCTGGAGACAGTGGCACTGACAGAAAGTCAGCAGAGTTGTAGACAGGCCCGGTTCTAGCCCACTGTAGTTGGGTGGGCAGACTGAAAATGTAGGTGGGCAAGTATATATATATATGACACAAAATATTAGGCTATATTTGTTGTTTTTTGGGAGTTGAATACAGCCCTAGTAGGCACAAAGATATACATATACTGTCTCCATTTATCTGGGTTGGGACAAAACAAAAGTACACAGATTTGTGACCTTCTGTGGCTGGAATATACTTTTTTTTTTTTAATTCTTTTTAAAACTCTTTTTTTTATTATACAACAGTACAAACAGAAAGAGAACAGCAACTGCAAAAATGCAAAATGTGAAAACTACAGAATCATTCTTCTGTTTATTTTTTGGGGCAAACTTTGTGACAAATTCATTCGGGAAGCAGAAACATGTGTCCTGAGCCACAGAGTATTATAGCCAAGGTCTAGTGCGGCACCACGCCGGGCTGAATGAGCGGAACATATTGGCGAAGGCACGATGGTTAGCTAGTACTGGCTGTGTGGGCCAGGGTTATAATAGTTTTTTTACATTATTGTTTAGTTTTAGTTAGTTTTTACTTTTTTTCTCTAATTCAGTTAGTTTTAATTAGTTTTCAGAGCGGTTTTGCTTGTTTTTATTTTAGGTTTAATGTTTTAGTTTTAGTAGTTTTAGTTTAGTTTCGTTAGTTTCAGTATTAGTTTTAGTATTTTCATACTTTGTCAGGTGCAAGATTCAATGCACAAGTGACTATTGTGTAATAAAAACTCAACAAAAGATACCATAAAGAAATATATTCAACAACCAACAGTTCACAAGACAGAAGCACTACATGCTAAATGTGTAATAATTAGGACACACCTGAACATCAACTGGGAGAAACAAAGAAAAATATGAACTCCAAACTCAATAACTTCTACAATAAACTCCCAATAAACTCCAGCATCAGTGCAGCAGATTAACAACAGCTACATGTGGTGTTTGATAAAAACAAACTCTTTGAAGGAGTCAAAGGTCAAATCCAGCTGCATCCTGATGTTGCAGGGTCTTTGCGGCCTCTGTACACAACCTACATTAGTGTCCGACCTCATGTCCACATTTATGCTTGCGTAGCTGGATTGTGTGTGTTAATTACCTTGTGGTCGTGTGCTGCGGTGCCAGCTGGGACTTTTTTTGGTCCTCGCTCTTGTGCTCAGTTTTTGGCTGCAAACATATTTGTCCCTGTTTTTCCACTTCCTTCATTTCCTCACGTCAATTCCACAGCAGTCTCCCTCCAGGAATCTGCTGACATTTGTGAGTCCTTATACTGATGCTTTGATTATTATTCCTGATTGTTATTCTCTCACTGATAAAGTAGACGGAAACACACAAGAACTGAACAGGTTCATCACAGCGTTGTGGACCCGCTCTGAACCCGGTTGGTTCGACTCTGCCGCTTTCTCGTGCACACGCACGCACACAGCTGCCCGACGGCAGCTTAAACTCAGAGAGCAGAAAAATGATCAATCCACAATAATTTCAGTTAGTTTTAGTTAGTTTTTTAAACTCACAATACAGTTTTAGTTAGTTATCGTTTTTTCCTTTTAATTGTAGCCTTTATTTATTTCAGTTAACAACAATGTTTTTTTCAATTTTAATTTTTGTTATTTCGTTCGTTTCGTTAACTATAATAACCCTGGTGTGGGCACAGTGCTATTCAGGTCCGCAACGGTAGGACCTGGCGCTGAAACGGCCAGAGGAAGGACCTGCTTTGGGTCTGGGGATGTGGCTAGAGTAGGACTAGCATCAGGGGTGCTTGTGCTGTTACATGCAGAGAAACTAGTCAGCAGATTGTCTGCTGATCGGACAGAGGAGGAGACGCAGCAGGTAACCCGCTCAGGGGGAGATATTTGAGCACGGGCAGCAGCGGGACGGGAGCTGTTGGGGATACTTCAGGGCTAGATTTACTGATAGACGCGATACATGCTCATGGTAAAAAGAAGGAAAAATATTAACATGGAAATTAGAGTGTGACCCAGATTAAGGAAAAGCACGAAACGAGGGGGTGCAGCCCTGAATCAGGCCTCTTTCCCACCAACAGGGTTCCGGAGCCGTAATTTGAACCATGAGGCGGGTTTTCCACCGCCGAAACACTCGGTGCTCAGCCGAAAAACGGGTTCAATTCCGGCCCCGCAAACTAGCTGGTCTCGAACCACGAACGCGTGTCGAAAGCGTGTGAGAAAGTCAAAGTGTGGAAAATAAAAACTATTGTAGGCGTAGCTTGATGGGAGTGCTATTCGCTGCCCACAGGCGGTATGGGAGATTTTGATTGGGTGGGCAAGAATCAGATTTGGGTGGGCTGAGCCCACCCTTGTCCTATGCTACCGCCGGCCCCGGTTGTAGATGTTAAGTTTTCATCAGGAGTCAGCCGGATGGACGGCTCAGCATGAGCGGTTTGGAGACAAACCTAGAGAGGAGAGGCTGAGATACAGCTGCTGGGCAGGAGGAAAACAGGAAGACCTCAGAGGAAGTTTCTGGATGCAGTGAAGGAGGACATGCAGAGGATCAGTGTGAGAGGACGGTGGTAGGGCCAGGGTGAGATGGAGGTGGCGACATCTAAAGGGAGCAGAAGGAGAGTTTTGGTACACCATCAGTCAGTCAGCCATCATATGAGCTACACAGCCATCTGTGCCCATCAAATTATTCAGAAACTTACAGAAAATAGTACAACTGCACTTGTG
Organism: Archocentrus centrarchus; assembly: GCF_007364275.1. Lineage (NCBI taxonomy): Eukaryota > Metazoa > Chordata > Actinopteri > Cichliformes > Cichlidae > Archocentrus > Archocentrus centrarchus. Next base: position 23,397 of record NW_022060160.1, read on the forward strand.
CATCAAATTCTGCAGCTGCAATACAAGTTATCTTTGTTTACCCATTCTGCCAGCTTTTTATTGACCTGTTTAATAAGCATGAATGAGTTGCAGGCAACAAAGGTGCTGATTACTTTAAGGAAGAAGTAGACACAAAAGTGCAGGGGTAAAAGAAAAGAGTCCTCCCCCTACACTTCTCCTTTTTTCCTTCCATACCAGCATAATGAGTCATGCTGGCAGGAAGTATTGAGAAACCTGCCAGTTCAAACTGGATTGGAGCAGAAAGGAGAGGCAGGACCAGCCCTTAAATCTGACGGAGAGGGAAGGAGGAGCAGGGAGAAGAGGAAAAAAACAGAAGGAAGGTAATCAGTGGGAGATTCCTGACTGTGTCAGAGCGGAAGCAGAAAACACCAAGTCAGGATTTCTCAGTAAACTTTGGTCAACAGTGACGTTTCAAAACTGCAAGAAAAGGAAAAATCCAGGTAGATTTCAACTTTACACGATGGGTCGGGGCCAGGATGAAATTATATGAGAGTAAAGAGGAAAAATCTTCATCCTTTTGGTGCAAAAGGTTCAAAGTTACATCCATCCATAAAAAGGGTGAAACAGAACGCAAACAGAGAGGTTAATAATTCTTTATAAATAAAAAAAGCTTCTTTTAATATTTGTTCATTTTCCTTTTTAAGAATGTGATTACAGGGGTGTTAGTGGGATTTTATTTATATAACTCCTCTCAAAACAAACACCACAGAGTGCTTCACAACACAACAGCAGAGCATAACCCACTTCACAGGTAATCAAAGTTAATGCAGGTCTAAACAGGTGAGTTTTTAACTGCTTTTTCAGAGGGGGGGACTTCCAGAGTCGGGGAGCCGCTGCTGCAAAAGCCTCGTATGATGTAACATCTGTAGGCCCTGATCACATGACCTGAGGGACCTGATGGGGACGTATGGATGTAAAGGTTCACTGATGTAAGGTGGTGCTGGTCCATGAAGGGCTCTAAAAGTCAGAAGCAGAATCATAAAGTGGAATTAATGGGGAGCCAGTGCAGCTGATCAGCTACGGTGTGACCTGAAGCCTCGACGCCTCGCAGTTGTGAATAACCTGGAGACGCTCTGAGGAGTTTTTGCTGAGACAAGTGAACAACGAGTTACACTGATCTAAGCATGATGAGATAACATGATGACACGAATAACAGTCTCCAGGTCTTACTTTAGTGGTTAAAAACAAGCGTGAACCAGAGATGGACGGCCATCAATGCTCTGTGCGTGACGGCTTTACTGATGACGTCTGAGAGGTTCATTCACTGTGTGCCGCGCATCATTTCCTATTGGTGTCAGTTAATATGCTATAAAGGCAGGACAATAGAGCAGAGTGGGTTCACCTGCACAGCAGAGGCAAAAGGTGGAGCAGAACAGAAAGTGCTTTGAGACAACAGAGTCTTTGTTTGCAGGGTTTTTGTGTCACCGCACAAACAGGCATTCAAAGCACTCAGCTGCAAACATCACAGGTATCTGGAGCATTCACCTATAAATAGTTATTGATGCAAGGAAGGCTGATTAATATCTTTGGTATATTTAGCTGCAGGCAGGAGATACAGCACATACCTGTCTCTTAAAAATAAACCGTGTTCTTAATGGCATTTTGAGGGGACCCTGTTTCGAATCAGGTGACATTTGTTCCCACCTGTTGCATTTATGTATTTTTGTATTAAGTTAAGTAATGTATTAAGTATTTTTTCCTCTAACTCCAAACTCTTCAGCTCAGGATGTGAAGTGAGTCTGACCCCACACCCTCACTGTACTCACAGCATAAACCTCACAGTATTTAATGATGGAAATATGTGGTATCGTTATGTAAACCTGTAACATTTTCATGTATGTGGCATGTCTGAGTCCTCATGTTAGACTGTTCAATAACCACTCCTTTGAAAAGTTATTTTTAAAACCTCACATTAGAAAAGTATTTGAAGTATTTCTGAGGTGGGGGGGCGTGCCCAGCCGGGTGGAGCTGTATTCGGGTGCAGTCACATATCCAACAGCTATACAGTGAATTTTGTAATGTTGCAAATCTGAGATTTTTCCCACACTTAATATCATTTGGTACTGTAACTGACCAATCAGGGCTCGTCTGTGTGCTCTGCTCATTCAGAAATGCCACCATCATACCTCCAGCGTGACGACAGGAATGCCACACATTCTGTACGGAGCAGACGCTGCAGCACCGTCACGCCGTGGCAGCATGTATGAGACAACAAAGGAGGGTGCACCCTGATGTCATTCAGTGCAACACACCTGAGTGCAACACCAACCGCTTTCATAGGATTACAACAGCTTTTCTTGATACTTTGCAGTGATTCATGTCTGTGGCTTCTCTCATATTTTGAATGATTACTTTTAGTTTATCATAGCAGAAAACATCATGTTTATATCACAGCAAAATATTATCTGTAATATTTGGCCCAAATTCCTCTTGATCACTTTTGTTTATTACAAAGGAGAATACAACCTCATGTTTAATTTTGTTATCATAAATAAGTTAGTCGTTGACTGAGATTATGTGTTAAATTATTTCTTTGAAGACTGTAGCTACATTAAAGGCTTTTGGACAGACTGGACCTGCAAAAGGACCTTTAAGCACACAGTGTGCATCATTTCCAGCGTGGACTGTTACATCCCACCAAACTCGCTGATTTGGGTCATTTGAGCTCTGATTTACATGGTTACATTTAGGAAAGATGGTGGTTTGGGTTCAAAGCTGCTTTGTCTCAACAATGAGTCCTTTTGAACATGAGTGACAAAATCATCTCAGTGTTGCGTCACTGCACCAACATCAAAGGGCACCTTGGGCGTGTCTGCGAGGTCCCATTATCTATGACGTAACAGCAGTACTCATGCAGTGGGAATTAGGGTGACCTCCTCCACCCCTCCCACTTCTTTATGCAGGCTCTCAAACAGGGTTGGTCTAAACTGATGGATAATGATACCCTGCATCCAGGCAGCTGTTGTTTCAAATGACATTCACTTTTGGACATGTTGATGGAGATGATGAACTTCAGTGATTTATGTATGTATATACATTTAATAGTAAACATGCTTTTCCAGCCTTATTCTCTCATTTTGAACGAGAAGTAAGCAAATTTTAAACATGGTGACAAACAGACTGAATGGGGGTAAGCACTGGAAACTGAGTAACCACAACAGTAGCTTAAACCTGGCAACGTGGCTATGAATCCTGAAACTTGAGCTTTGCACAGCCCACTATCCGGTGTGACCAACTCCCTTTCAGTAGCACAGGAGTCATGTTTCTTGGAACAGAAAAAAAATCCAGAGATTACATCTCCTCAAAAACATTTCGCCGGTGTTTCCTTCATTTAACGTGTCAGTTTTGGGCCTTTTACAAACACAGTGTGTGCTCAGTAACAGCGTCATAACGAAGAAAACCCCTGCAGCCTTAAATTGGCCGCAAGTAACAAAAAAGCACCAGAAACCATAAACATATCCAGAGTCACGTGAGTCATGTCACATGACTTTTTTTGTAGTTTTATTCACACAGTTCAGCTGGAAATGTATCGATGATTGGAAATGAGAAATGTTAATTTTTCATAGTACTTCATTTAAAATTGTTACATTCTGCCTGTTGTCTTGAAGGAAGACCTTTATGAATTCCCTCCAGCACATTTTGTGGTGTTGTATGTTTATACACCAAAAGCACCTCAGTTTGGGATGGACCTGATTATTGGGGTCGATTGAGGATTCTTCTAAATTGTCCATCTGAATCATGCATTTCCACGTGTATCAATCCATTTAATCAGTGCTGCTATCTTTGAATCGCAAAAGCATGACGTCAAACTGAAAATGCAGCGTTCAGCTGAGTCACATGCGAGCATTTATCTGCTCCATTTCTTCTCTGTGTTCAGGCATATCATCACCATGTTCAGACTCAACAAAAAGCTTTTCTTCCACAGAGAAAAGTGACCAGAGTTTGATGACAAAGATAAAGACCAAGGCAGCTCGGCCTCCGGCAGTTTTTCCTTGTAAAGGAATAATATTTTATTTTGTGTGTATTCATTTTGGTTTTTTTTGTTCTTTTAAATGTACTTGAAGATGTTTGCAGTGCAGTGAAAACAAACACCTGATATAATTTGGAGTATAATTATTTTTTATTATTTTCATTTATAAGGACTCATTCTCTTTCTCCAGATGATACTTTCTTAAAAGATATAACATGAATCCCCATTTATATTATCATTTCCTAAATGTTGCCAATACAAACACAGGAAGTAGAACTTTAAGCTGAGTTTTAAAGATAAAAAAAACATTTTATGAACATTTGACCTTATTTGACCCCGAAGAAGAGGTCAGAGGTCTAAAATAACAGAATATTTAGACTCCCCATAACACTTCACTGGTTCCAGAGGTCACTTACTTCTGCAGAGCTCCATGTTAAAATGAATATGAAAGTGTTACAGAAATAAACATATTTACATTTGTCCATCCAGTCATTTTTTCCACCACTTCACCAGTTTAGGGTCCCAGAGAGGGCTGAACTCTATCCATGCCATCATAGGTCAAAAGGTAGGGTACACCCAGGACAGGTCACCAGCCTATCACAGGGCCCAAGTCCCCATTTATCTGAACATGCACATCCTTGGGCTGTGGGAGGAAGCTAACACGCAGTCCAAGAGGTCTGTTCTCCAGTTTGGTTCAGTGAAAGTAAAATTCTGTCATTTTATTATTTGTTTCTCATCCCATCCATCCATCCATCCTGTCACGATCCAGGGTCCTTTTGACCCTGTGTGTGTTTTGTTTTGCTGTATTGTGTTTGTTCGGGTCTGGGTTTCTTTTAATTGTGGGATTTAGTTTGCTTTCTAGTTCCTTGTGTTTCCTGGTGTAAAGTCTGTGTCAAGCTTTTCATCTAAATGCTAGATAGACACTAATACTGTGCTGTGTCAAAGTGTCCATGTCCATCTTTTATATACAGTACATACTTTTTATGCCAGCAGCTTATGTAAGGAAACACTCTGAAATGTGACCCAGTGGTTATGATAGTATGGTTCAGTCTATAGTTATATAAAGTTATATAAATAGTTTATATAATATATATATATATATATATATATATATATATAATATATTATATATATATATATATATATATTAGGGGTGGGACTTTAACGCGTTAATTTCGATTAATTAATTACGGGGAAATTAACGCGTTAAAAATTTTAACGCATTTTAATCGCACTTTGCACCGTGGAACGTTTCTCAGTGCACGAGTTCCCGGCATACAGATTATATCGATGCACAATGTCCAAATTAGGGGCCACATCCTGCGAAGGACCCGGCCCACGTCTTTCGTAGCCCACGAAGACGGGCCGGAAGTGAGCAGCTAGCCTTCATATCAGCATCACCTGTCGTCACCTCTGCGTAGCTCATGTCGCCTAGCAACCGTGAGTGTGAAGCACAGCTGTGTAAAAGCAGCTGGTTAAATGGAGAACGAACTTTTTCTCCTTTTTGTGGTTTAATTTTAAGTCTTTAATTCAAAATAAGCTGTTAAAACAAGCATAACACATTTCAACATCAAGGAATACAGCTGAGAGAATGATTAATTTCCAACTATAACAAGTGAGACATTATTTAGAATAAAACTATCCAGTTATGATGCTTAACTTTAATTTCAGGAGTTTGCTTATCACAGGAGCACTTCCCCCTTCATTGGTCTGTGTAGTAGACTGGTGGGAAAATGAACAAAATTTTGAAGTTTAAGCTTATGTATATTGATTTATTCATCAACTAAACTTAAATTAATATTTTTCATGTCAAATATTGAAATGCGATTAAAATGCGATTAATTTCGATTAATTAATTACAAAGCTTGTAATTAATTCGATTAATTTTTTAATCGAGTCCCACCCCTAATATATATATATATATATATATATATATATATATATATATATATATATATATATATATATATATATATATATATATATATATATATATATATATTTTTTTTTTTATGATTGTGTGGCATACTTCCCATCATCAAGAGCTATTTGATAAAATGCTTTACAAACAGCTCCCTGCTAGCACTCTTACTGATTTTCTCTCTTCATAACAGACGCGCCTCAATCACTGTGGCAGGATCAGTTACACTGATGAGATCAAAGAGGATCTTCCCTCTGTGATGGAACAACATTTTGAAATGAAGATTACTGTAATGTTTCCTTCTCTTTTTTTAACCTGCAACACAACTTCAGTCAGCCTGGAAAAAAAAGGAAACACAAATGAAAGCAGGTTAAAAATAAAAGTGCTCTTTTCTGTCTTCGGTGGGGTGGCTGTAGCTCAGTAGGTAGAGCAGGTCACCTACTGATCGGAAGGTCAGCGGTTCGATTCCTGGCTACTCCAGGCTACATGCCAATGTATCCTTGGGCAAGATACTTAACCCCAAGTTGCTCTCCGACCGTCCTGTCGGAGTATGAATGTGTGTGAATGTTAGTTAATTAAAAGCACTTAGCTTAGTATAAACATGGAAGTGCTTGTATGATTGGGTGTGCATGGGTAAATGTAAACATGTTGTGTAAGCGCTTTGAGTGCTCTGACTGAGTAGAAAAGCGCTATATAAGAGCTAGTCTATTCACCATTTATTTTACTTTAATCTCTGCTGTTTATTTATTTGAGTTATGTTTTGACCTCTGTGAGTATTTTCTCAGGATGATGGTAGAATTCAGACTGATGCCTAAAAATGACACAATAAAAGCAGAAAACATGATTTTATAATGTAGCAATTATGATTATTATAATTATGATGATTACGATTATCATTATTGCAAGCTTCTATTCATTTCTGTCATTATAAATCTGTCGCTGCATAAATCTGACTTATAAAATAATCCAAATAGTTATTTTAATGCAGAGACTTACATAAGATTATGACTCTGATCAATGAATATTTTAGACATATTGTAACTGTCGATGCTCTTTGTGGTAACTACCTGTGCAGGTCCATGAAATCGGCTCCTGTGAAAAGCTCCCTGTCAGGAATGTTGGCGGGGAGTCAGAGAAGGGCTCAGACATGCAGTTAGCAGGAAGCTCAGTCACACATTCAGCTTTGGAGTCGGGGCAAAACGTGAACACCGACGATGATTTCATTTACCAGCAAACAACTTTTCTTTGGAAAACTCACAGAAAGCAACAGGAAGCTCAGCAATTTGAAACCACATCATGTGGAAACTGTGTCCACAGTACTGACAGTGAATTAATTAGGTTCAAATTCTGTTAATGAAAATGATCAGTAAATAAAGATGTTTGAGTTTCTCTGTAATCTTTTTTCTTTGTTGTTTGGGGTTTTTATAGTATTTACCCCTCTTGTGTGACTTTTTTTTTAAAATTTAGAACTATTTTTCATGATCTCCCAACATAAAATAGATCTTTCGAGGCTTTAATCTAAAGAAGAAAGAAGCAGTATAAAATAGCAGCTCACAAAATCAGAAATTTAAATTTAAATTATCATTTAAACATTTCTATAAAGCTTTTTTCTTTCTTTTTATGTCTTTACTGTTTTATTTTCTGAAGTTTAAGGTCAGATTTAAAGCTCGTTTTGAATTTGGGCAGATTTATTTGAAGTGAGCAGGAATTCTTTTCTTTTGGTTCTGAGAAAGATAGTTGCTCACTTAAACTGAAATCAGTAACTCATATTTGAAGGAATCAGAAGAGAACTGTAGATAAAATGGGTGGATGGATCTCACTGGAACCGGATCAGAGACGTAATATCAGACGTGATGCAGAGGCTTTGAAATGCGGGAGACAGATGAACGAACACAAGCTGAAACAAATCTGAGGTTCCACACAAAAAAACCAAGAAAAAACTCGTCGATGCGTTTCTTGGAACCAAGAGAAGGAAAAGGAAGGCTGGTTTTATCAGCAGGCAGATTTCTTTCTTTCGAAGTCAAAGCTCAGTCCCTGAAAAGAAACTCTGAGAGGGTGTGAGGGGAGCAACCACCTACACCACAAAGCCACAAAGAAAGCAAAAACAAGAATCCTTCTTCTCCTGGAAATTGTTCAGAATTACCAGCTTGAAACACCAAATAAATAAATAAAAGTAATTGCAGTCAAAATGTATTATTAAACAACCAGCAGTATCAATCTTCTGGAGGCCCTGGCAGACGATCCCTGGTTATCGACTGGGACATGAAACATTGCCTCTCTGGTAGAGAAGGAGCCTGAGCTAGTGTGCAATGTTTAAAGATGCCTGAAATATAAATGAATTTAGCATTAATTTCATGTAATAGAGTTAAATGATCACATCAACACCAATAGATGATCAGAACTAAATGGTCATTTTTAGCTGCACTGACTTCATAACTGTTACCATAAAAGGCCAAATAGATCATTTGGTAAAACTGTTCTGTTCTGTAAAGTCTGGGTCAGTAGAGTCCATGTTTCTAGTGTTCCTCTGTCACTGCTAACTTCCTGTCTGGAAGCTAACTGAAAAAGTCGACCACCTAAGAGGGATCGATTATGTGAATTTCAGTACATGTTTCAGAAAGATATAGGGACTATAGATATGTGACCAGAACCATCAAAGGGTTAAAAACAAATTAAAAAATGTAATGTTACAAAAAAACATTACATGGAACCAGAAGAGGTCAGCATATGTTTTAAATGATTAAATGCATTTATTAGCCTTTCAGTCATTTTTATTTAATGATGCTGTTTTATTCTAACAGTTGTGTCTGTCACCTTTGTCCCATCTCACTGCCTTCAGCTCATCGCCCACAAACAAATGTAAAATAATAAAAAATGAAATAAAGAAAAACCAAACTCAAAATTATATAAAGTTGTTTGGCTGGCATAAAAGTGATGTTACAGGATGTGATGATATGATTCCCATTTTTAATGTACATTTAAAATCTCACAGGTCATTTCAGTGTTTGAGAGTTTAGATCTAGGCTTCAGGGTGGAGACTGGGAGCGGCTCCTTTACTCTTTATAATCCTTTAATACCTCGAGAAAGAGAGTTTTTCTTTTCTTTCAGCTCTGAAGATATAAAAAGGAATTATGTCAGTTTTACACAGCTAATAAAATAAAAGTCAAATATTCAAAAGTTTTTACCTTTGTTGTCTGCTGCTCATTAATCATGTCACTGATCATCTTCTACTTTAGATGTATTAAGTAACGAGCCATTCATCTTCTGACTGATGAGGAGAGTTTTGTTTCTGTGCAGTGTTACTTTATCAGTGTTACTCTGACACATGTGACAGCAGCCAACTGGAATGTGTCCAGCTAGGTTTCTGCCTGACCTCCTCCTCCTCCTTCACTCTGCTTTTTTTTTTGTTTGAATGAATCACAAAAAGGTTGTGTTTACAAGGATTAGAGTGTGTGGTAGTTCTGTGAATGAAACCGCAGAAAGAAGTCCATTAGTGACAACTACTCCGGCTGATGGCCCAAAATAACTGTCCTCCTCCTCCTCCTCTCTATGATGAATAATTGGATTTATCTGGAGACACGGGCATGACTAAACACATCTTCTAAAAAAACAGACACTCTGGAAATTTGGGCAGCTGTATCTTGGAAAACCCAAAGGTGAATTTAATCATGTTTTCGTGTGTCTCACTTTTAAAGTTGGAATTTGATTTACTGAAAGAAACTCACTGATGTTGCCTTCAGTTATTCAGCAAAGCTCTGTTAATGTGGGATCTTGGGAGCTCAGAGACTGGGTTCTCTGGGCTCTTTAAGCCATCAGCTGGGACATATTTTATTACTGGGGAGGCTGCTGCCATTAGGGAGTGTCTGGTAATGTTTAGGTGGTCGGTGCATGTCAAAGAAACATTAACATCAGTGTAAATAGTTCTGAGGTGATATTGTGAAAATTACAAAAGTCCATTTGAGTCTGAGTAATGTAAATTTCATCATTAGAGAGTGAACATGTCCACATCTGCATGCAAGAATAATCCAGGCCTTATAGACAGGTGACCTTTGGCAGCAGTGTGTGAATGAGAGGGTGATGGCACTAATGAAATCAGGCTGTGACTCTTTCTTTAATGTGGAGGCTTAAAGTTCTGCAGTGGAATATTTTACACCAAACCACAACCTTTTCCTAACACCAGCACCTAAACAGACAGTGAAAACTAAACTAACCAGTGCCTTGGAGCTTCTCCTTGGTGCATTTAAATTCACACACTCTGGAGGCCACTTTACAAAAGCTATATTTTCAGAGGAGAACATGATTGTTTTGGTGCAGCTGAAACGCAAAGAAAAATGTGCATTTGTAGCCAAACTGTTTCACTTAAAAAAAACAAAAAAAAACAAAAAAACTGTTCATTTACTGAGAACATTTGTTCCTCTCCGGCATGAATTCTGTCTTTGTGTGAAGAACGAGGACAAAAACTGTGTCAGTCTGCAGCGAGCTGGACCGACACCATCTGTTAGATACCGGTGGCCCTCTGAGCCTGCCACCAATGCAGCATGTGGTATCCTCAGCAGGTCCCCTGCTGCTGTAAACACTGAACTCAGCTGACTTTGGTCTGAGCTCTTTCTTTCATTTTCTTTCTCATCATGTTTTTATTCATCATAGTTCATCTTCAATTAAAAATTAGGTTTAAAAAACATAAAAACTGATTATTGCCATCAAAGATCACCTTTAATTATTAATAATACAACTAATCATTTCTAACTTCTGTTTTAATTAAATGCAGACATTTCATTTCAATCATTTTAGATTTATTTGCAATACATCTTTATACTAGTACAAAAGTATCAAACTATTTTTCTCATATCTTTCTTGGTTTGAAGGGTTTGGCTTTATTTAGGTTTATTTTCATAGGAACTCATACGTTAAAATCATCCATCCATCCATCCATCCATCCTCTTCCACTTATCCTGTTCCATTAAAAAATGTTTTTGGACTAACAAGATGAGCAATAAGCCAAAGAGCCTAAATGCTGCACACATTTAGAAAGTCAAGAAAAAAACACCATCAGTCTGTGGAGGATGTGAGTGTTTCCTGTCTGCAGCTGTGAGACTGAGCTGAGGCCACTGCTGTGATTTACTCTGGCTTGGCTCCTGGATTTGAGGGGGAGGAGTCACTCATGATGAAATAAACGAGTAATGACGATAATGTTTTACTGTGCGGAAGCCGAGGCTGCTCCCACAGCCAGATTTGGGAAAGTTACATGAATGAGTCAGAGCTGTAAATGTTTAGACAGTGAGATGAAACAGCTCTGGTAAATTCTGGCCATGATCAGCTGTTTGGCTTTTCCTGCTCCCGGGATGACCTGCAGAGGTTTCTGTCATCACCTGGACTCCGATCTCAGTCTGTGTGTTCGGGTTATGAAGCTGTTTCTGTTGCTCAGCCTCTTTTCTAACTTCTCTTTGGGGAAAAAATAGAAAATTCAAACATAATTAAACCCTGAAATTATCTCAGAACTTTACTTGATTCTTAAAAGTGTCATGAACCTCCTTGATGTTACAAATTCAGTTGTCTGGAAAAATGCATGTGGGTGTATTTTTGTGGAAAGAAATCAAATCACAACATAAACAAAACTAGTAACAAAAATTATTATTATTATTATTATTATTATTATTATTTGTATTATTATTATTATTGTATTATTATTATTTAACCCCAACCATATTATGGACAGCAGGTCATTTCAGACGGGGTGTAAATTTTTCTGGCAGCAGATCAGAGTAATTTCCTGTTTTTAGCTTTGGTGTCAGAGCTGATGTCACTCTGTATCCAGAAACTGGCTGCAGTTCAGCTGCAGCATCACACAGCTTCAAGAAACAGTCAATTAAAAAGGCTAAAATAAATATTTACACTTTCTTCTAGAACAAAAACACATTTTATTTGTGTTTAATGATACAGTATAAAAAATATTTTAAAAAAGCAACACTTTTAATGTAGGAGACCTGTAAAAGACCAGAGGAGGCCCCCACTGCTGACCATTATAAAGAATGCAGCAGGACGTCAGCAGAGGCTCGGCCTGTCTTTGATATGCAGTTAGTCACAAAAGTCACAAAATCATTTTAGGTTTAAAGTTTCCAGGGATTTTCAGTTTGTCACTCATTATAAATAAAAACACATCAGTTCAGGCTTGGAGGGGGACTGTGCTTCACACAGAGCGGAGGCCCGTAAATGTGATACTAAGAGGTCAAAGTGTCAAAAAAAAGGATCTGCCTTTCCTCCTCTGTGTGTCATGAGGAAGAGCGTCACCGTGATCACTCTGAGTAATGTGGGCTTTTTGTCACCCCCGTAACAGTGACATTGCTTCAATCTATGAGGCTGCTGCACTCATATTCCACAGAGTTTACCTCATTAACATATTTAATTGGGGTTTAAAGATTAATATTTATTCACATTATTACTTTGAACTAGGTGTAAATATAATCATTTCAATATTATAATCAGAAATAGGTGAGAATTTGCTCAGTAATAATATAATAAAGTTTAAATATCCAGTATTATTATCTAATTTAGAGCACACATAAGCATCACAGTGAGTTTTTTTAGTTAGATTTTAAAAATAAATAAATGAAGCCAACATCACTAATAATAAATGTATTTCTTGACATATTTTAAATGCTTTATATTGTATTTACATGTTTTTTTTTAAGGGTTTGACGCAGCTTCCTGGAGTAGATGGTTCTCCTGTATGATCTTTATGAATTATTTTCATAAACAAAGTGTGACCAAATAACATCCTTAAATGTTAGCGTCACTTTAATGTTGAGCCAGGTTAGGAGAAGTCCCCTTTAATTTGAATCTAAGCAAATGTCCTTCAAAGTGATGGAAACAGGGTTGTGTGTGTGCGTGTGTGTGGGAATGTGGTGGATTCCCTGTCATCTTTGTTTCTGTGTACACATCTCAGAGCTCTCTTACGTCACGGCACCGTGAGGGGGACCCTTGTCAACAGTGGGTGACCCACAGGAAGGCAGTGATGTGTGAAGTCATGAAAAACACTGAAAACAAAGAGCAGCTCCCCCTGCTGGACGCTTCAGTCTGTTTAAAGAAAGTCCAGCAGTGCAAAGAAGATAATCAACCAGAGAGTTTATGATTTTGTATTATAAATTATGAAGAGCTTAAAAAGATTTAGTTTTAATGTTTTTAAAACAATCTTTAAAGGTCAGAATAACCTCAAACTATTGCAGACTGTTAATATTTGTGTTTTTAATGCAATGATGATGCCAAACATTTCATTGTCCGAGCTCCTCAAAATGCTGGATTTACTTTAAATTATGTCATGTTTTTTTATGGAAACCTGCAACAAGCACCTGCTTATATTTACATAACTAATGTGATCATAATAGCACCCATACACACTCATACACAGATTTTACTAATTATATATTTATTTAACATTTCGGTGAGAACTTTTTAATTGTACTTTACGGTGCAGCACTTTTTCCTGTTTCACTTTCCTGCTTTATGCTCTGTGTCAGTGTATATTGTTATATAAGACGTAACATTTCATTGAGAGACTTCTACTTTCAACAGAGCATTTTAAAGGTGCAGCATAGACCTCTGCTGCCACCTGCTGGCTAAAACACACAAACGCACACTCTCTCTGTAAGCAGTAACTTTAGAGTAAGATAAGTATGTATATTTCCATTATAATTACGATACTTAAGTAAGATTACACGTAATTTTCCATGAATATTTCTATTGCATAAAACAGTATAATGACAGCTGACTCAGCCCCTTTGCAATCATGAATTGGCTTTTCTTTTTTCTTTTTTCTTTTTAAAAAAAGAAAAGAAAAGAAAAGAATAGACGCCATGTGCACTTTTTTACTCCAGTTTATTTAAACGTTTGGGTTTGATGCCTCTTCCATGCTGCGCCTCCTCCATGATGGTAGGAGGGAAAACGGCTTCCAGCATCACTCCAAGGAAGGGTGGCAACAATGTGTTTTCCTGCTATTCTTACAGTCTGTCTGTCTGTTCTGTTCAGACAGCCTAAAGGTCCCGAGCCACACTGTGACACACTGTGTGTCACAGTGGGCGAGAACAGCATTTGGCCTGTGGGTAACTGTACAACACTGAGAACGGGACTGATGATGAAAACAGGAATAATAATAATAATAATAATAATAAAATCCAGACGCAACAGTAAAATGAACACAAATTAGGACTTTTTAAAGGTGCAAATGAAAGTCACGTGTTATCATATCCCTTTTTTTTAAATGAGCTTTAACTCATAATAAATACGTTGTTTTTCTCTTCATTGAGTCTAATGTGCAGAAATGTTCAAATCAATAAGCAGGGAGGAAAATCATGAAGCCCTTACAATAGTGTGATATTTGAAGCCTGGTTAACTAGTTTTGAACATAAGTAACCAGTGTGCCGCAAAATGTGCCGCTATTCAACCGCAAATACCGGAAGTACCGCTTGCATCGCTATAAAAGTCTTATGGAAATAAACGTACACTGCGGAAGCAAAGCGCCGTGCCAGCACTATCTGCCCCTTCGTAGTTCCCTTCGTAGGACTCTTGTGTATTTCCTCCAGGCTCTCAGATGTCAGACCCTCAGGGGGCTCATATTGCCTTCCTCCTCCTCCTCCTCGGAGACGGGATGTGATGTAAATACACAGAAACTTTTTTTTCTGTCTCACTCTCTTTGGTGCGTGCAGATCTTTTACTTTCAGCGTTACTGCTGCCGTAAGACTAGAATAAGAGCAAAGGGAGTGCGGTAAAAGGTCGCTACAGAGAACCATCCGGGAGGTAAAGCCGCTGTTTACCCTTCTCCACCATGATCCTGTGAGCTCCGCCGTCTGTCTCGGACGACAAACAGAAGAGCAGCCGGACTGGACTCCGAGAAAATCAAAGCGGAGCGGGGCTCGCTGCTGGTGTGGATCCGGAGGGAAACTGCGGACAGGTAAAACAGCTGATCCTCTCTGTGGGTCTGAAAGGACTGAGACAGGAGCGCTTAAAGCGCGGGGAAACTCAGGATGGAAGCAGAGCTGAAATCTGTGCCTGTGCTGCAGACCGAGGCCTACAGGAACAGGACCGCTCACATCTCTGCTTTGTTACACTGAGAAAGATGCAGGGAAATGATCCCGAGCCCAAACAGCTCCACAGGGAAAGTCCTGCCCTGCAACATGGCAATAAGAGAAATGTCAGAAAAGAAAGGTGCGGACAGAGAGCAGCCGCTGTTGGAATTCTGGCAATATTATAGGAAAATATGTAGGGAATAAAATAGTCAGTGAATTATTATTAACCTACAGGCAAAACCAAAGCTGATAAGTTATAAGTCAGGATTCTGAACATGAAAAGTAGGTTCAGTTCAGTGGCCATGATGTGGTTCTAAAGCAGCAGAGACATATTTCTGTTATAGATGGAAGCTCATTGTAAAAAACTGAAAGCCAAGAAGGTTTAAATCCAAGGTTCTGTTCAGGTGTTTTTTAGGATCTGTTTTCGTTCCCTCTCCCACAGTGTGTTTGACAGCACACAGTTGGGGCATCATTGTTGTTGTTACTTGTAACCAGTGTCATATAATCTGAATTATACCTGTGTATGCCGTTGTGTTTGCAACAGGTTTGTGGATATATTCACAATGAGCTGATAATAGTTGCTTTCCACAGACTGAAGGAGTTTGAACTGTGATGACTTCTTTTACTGACTTCCTTCATGGTTCATCTGTCCGTTGGTGTTGGACCCTCAGCTGCTTCTATGAAATATACTAGTGTGTTTGATAGTGCTGAGGGGAACCCTGGCACAAAATATATTGCATGTTTCATGTCAGTTACCAACCAAGGCTGCAAATGGCTGAAGATGGTAATTAAAAAAAAGCCAAAAACCTTCTGACACCAGCCTCCCTGCAGCTCTGCAGTGACCTGGATCTCTGAATTAGTCTGCTTGAATTATGCAGAAAGTAAATATCTGTTTGAAAGTATAAGGTAAGCAGATATTAAAGTAACTGTTTAGGCCATAGTGAAAGAAAGATATCAAATATGTAGCTGCTTAGCATCATTTTTACATTAGGATGTGAAACTGTTTTGAATGTTGGTAATGATGATGATGATGATACTTTTATGATCCCACAATGGGGAAATTACAGTTAACAGTTACAGTTGGGCAGACGAACCGAAGCACCCAGTCAGTGATTTCAGTTTAGCATGAGTGCTAAAGGCTGCTGCTGGGGAGGGACAGTTTGGGTGGACTGAAATAAAGTGCTGCAGGATGCGTACAAGTGCAGAACTGTTTGGGGTGCATCTCTGCTGATAATATATATGCATATGCAGTACTTAGCTGGAAGAGTCCTTAATGGCAGGAGCTGTGAAGCCTTTTAGAGGAATAATGTGGAACAGCTTTAGCACCAAAGTGAAAAGTTAATCAGAGCCATGCTTTGCACCAAAGTGAACATAAATCACTTTTAATGCTTAAATACAGGAGGAAATGAGCTCTTCTGGATGTTTAACTTGAACTCATGTAAAGAGAGCGCTCATTATCATCTCTCCTGCATGTGTGTGTTTCATGTTTTAGTGTGTCAGTAGTTGGTGCAGCACAGCTTACAGTGTGTTACTGTCAGTGAGCAGACTGAAGCAGGTGGTGTTGCTGTAACTGACTGCACCTCGAGCACAGATTTAGAACAGTTTGCTAACAAAGTGAACATGCATAGAATCTAATGGACGCCTACGAGCCAATCAGAGAGCAGGATTTCCACTTATATTGTGAGAGTCCTACATGGTGAGGTGTGTCTGCAGAACCTTCTTTGGTGTGTGTGTGTGTGTGTGTGTGTGTGTGTGTGGGTGTGTGTGGTGTGGTGGTGTGTGTGTGTGTGTGTGTTGTGTGGTGTGTGTGTTGTGTGCTGATGACCTCTTCAACCTGCACTGGGATCATGTTTGGTTTATTTCATGTTCAGCACTCGGTCAGCTCACCTTACAGGCCTGAACTGATGGCTGACAGCAGCCCTTTCACTGTCACCATCATCAACCTTATTTAGGTGTGTTTGAAAAAATTGAAATATTAGCAAAGCACATTACAAACATAAATGACTGTGACCTTGAACTTAAAAACCCTCTTAAAACCTCTTTACTCATCTGAAGCATGTTTGTATGCTTCCTGCCAGCAGTTTATGTGATATCTGAGCTGGTTATTGTCTGTGATATGCAAGTATTTGAAGAACATCTACACACAGTTTTTTTTACATGCATTTCCCCAACAGCTGACATATGAGTAAGGCTGAAAATTCCCTCCACACGATGCATGAACGGTTAGTTTATGAGATCATCGCGATGATGTCTCCCAATTTTTCTTTTTTTAATTTGATTTGCCAAGTTATTAACTTTGGCTTATCTCTCAGTGGCAAAGAAACTTCCCCAAAATTCCTGGATCCACATCTGGATCACCTCCAAAAGTTAATCTCCTCTAAGGCCGGGCCAAACCCCACCTCTGGTAAAAATCCATCCATAACTTTTAAGTAATCCTGCAAACAAACAGGCAAGTACAAACTTACAGCACGACCTCTTTTAGTGGTAACAATGCAGCTGTTCAGCTCCGGGAACTTTGCACAAGTCTTCAGCACATTTTGGTTACTATGAACAAAAGTACTGACGTATTTACACAGCTGGGTTAGTCTGACTTACAGCATATGTAATAAATTAAAGAGGCTGAAACGCTGCCAGTTTGGGAGCATCTGTACCTAAAATATGAATCTACAGTAAATAAGTGGTTATTTTATGAAATGTGAGCCAGTCTGAGCTTCCAGCTCCTCTAATGTGAGAAAATGCTGTTTATATTACAGTGAGCTGATAGTTTAGGAGAAACTCAGAAGCTGTGATTAATCTGTGGGATTTCTTGGAGAAACCTTGAACGTGAGACGGACGTTTCCCCCCAAACAAAGAACAAAGTTATTTCTATCAGTCTGTCGTTGAGTCACTGAGTGGCAGACCCCTGCACTTATTCAAACAGCTTCATGGTTATGATGTGAGGTGGTAAAAAGCTGATTTACTGTTTCTTGTAAGGACTCTGAGAGCAGCCTGCAGCTACAGAGAGATTGCACAACAGCAGGAGCTCAGTGTTTGGCTCAGACTGTGAGAGCTGACACCTCTGTGCACTCACAAAGAAAAGCAGTGGGAGGCATTTCACTGTACTCAACCCAATGATTTGTATATGAACAGTGCAGTATGTTAGTATCATTAGTATTAGAAGTGCAGGTTGTGTTTGAGTGTAGCTGCAGCATCTATCCACATCCATAACTCTCCTGCTGCTGCTGTCAGACTTACATTTCTTCATAAAGTCACACGATGCCCAAACCTTCATCAAACCTCTGCTGACATGAATCACAGCAGGTTTGTTCTCAGGTTCATCAGCAAACATCTGAGGAGTCTCATTGTTGTGGAGGTGGGAAACACTCTGAAACACAGGCCTGTAAGAGTATCAAAATCTAAAACTTGTTTGTACGACTCTGAATATTTGGCTCGAGTCAAAGTTCTTTAGAAACATTCAGAGTGCAGCATTCTGCACAGATTTAGATTCCTTCTCTGGCAGCAAGAACTCTGTAAATGAAGTCCTCTGTGGCAGATAGCAGTGTAACTGGTGCCTCTGCAGTAACTCCAGCTTCTCGGACTATAGCTGGCGACAGTCACTCTGTTCTGCTCTGCAATCTTGGTGAGCTTGGCTCAGAGGCATGTCTGTGGGGCTCGCTGTGTACCAGCAGCTGAAGTCTTCAACTGCTTTGTTCTCTCTCTGGATACAAGAAGCTGCTTAAATTAGTCACCGAGGATACTTGGCTGATATGGGAGTCTGTAGGTCTGAGTGTAAAACAGTGAAAAAGTCTATCTGCACAGGCCGTCAAGCATCAGCTGTGAGGTCTGGTTCGTGAACGGGAACTAAGACAGTGCTGATGTGTTGAGCTTCGTCTTGTGACTGCAGATAAAATTTATTGTTGTTTATTAAAATGAACTTATAGATTGTTTCACATAGTTTACCCAACATGTGAAAGATTCCCAGTTCAATCCCGGCAGGAGTCACAGATCCATTTGGGGCTGCATCAGGAAAAATCTCCCAAATCAAATCATGTGGAGCTTCCACTGTGGACACCCCTCGTGAATAAGGGAGCAGTCGGAAATAGTTTTAATTCCTCATTGGATGTACTTGTGTCCAATATTCACCCTGCATTGGCTCTATCTGTGTGTTTGTGTTTATATGAACTAAATGCTTTTCAGAACTCGCTTCATCTTCATATCATTTGTCTTCCACAGCTGCCCATACAAAACATGCAGCCTGGTCCAAAGGGAGGATACTCTTGGTAATGTGGTGCTGGGATCTTTGTGTCATTTGAATATTGAGACTTTGTGCTTTCAATTCAGTTCAATTGAATTTTATTTATATAGCGCCAAATCACAACAAACAGTCACCTCAAGGTGCTTTGTATTGTGGGTAAAGACCCTACAATAGAGAAAACCCAACAGTCAGAACGACCCCCTATGAGCAGCACTTGGTGACAGTGGGAAGGAAAAACTCCCTTTAACAGGAAGAAACCTCCAGCAGAACCAGGCTCAGGGAGGGGGGGGTCATCTGCTGAGGGGGGCTGAGGGGAGAGAAAAAAAAAGACATGCTGTGGAAGAGAGCCAGAGATTAATAATAACTAATGATTAAATGCAGAGTGGGGTATAAACAGAGTAAATAAGGTGAATTAAACGAAACAGTGCATCATGGGAACACCCCAACATCCTGCGCCTATAGCAGCATAACTAAGGGAGGGTTCAGGGTCACCTGATCCAGCCCTAACTATAAGCTAGATCATAAAGGAAAGTTTTAAGCCTAATCTTAAAAGTAGAGAGGGTGTCTGTCTCCTGAATAATGAATTACAATAATCCAGCCTAGAAGTAATAAATGCATGAATTAGCTCAGTGTACAGCATTCCTGATTTTCAAGCCAGTGGGTGTTGAGGGGTTGGTCTGAGTATTTTTGGTCTCTCCGTCTGATTTGACTCTTTTCTTCTATTTTTATTTCACTTACATTTTTTCAGGAGATACTGTCACTGAGCCAGAATGAGTCAAATTCACTGGAAAAGTAGGTTCCCGCTTGCTTTTATAGTTTTGCTATGGAGAGTCCCCACATATGAAGCCTATAGTTGGACCCTGAATGGCGACGAGCTCTGGCAGAATGAGAAAGCTGAGTGAAGCTGCTCAGACTTTTTCTATCTGCATATGCTCTGATGTGTGCAAACTTGGCACAGTAAGCTACAGCATCGCTGTGCTGATAGAAAGCAGGGGATGGCCACTTTACAGCCAGATAGGCTTTGTTTTAATGCTCTGGCCTCTCTGCACTCAGAGCTGGCTCTGAAGGCTGAACGTTAACAACATGACGTCAAACCATCTTCAAAAATTTCAATGAACACTCCACATTTCCAATAAAAGATCATCAGAACTGCAATGTGCACAGCTCCTCTAAAATCTATCCAGCTCAATATGGAACCAATAAAGCGATCTATCTGTGGGGTTCTAGGCAGAACTTTTTTTCCCATGGTAGCAGCAGACCTGAAAATCCAACCTTCCTCCAGCTAAAGGTGTCCAAAGAAGTAACTTCAGGTCATTATGTTACCACATAAACTCACTGAAGTTCTTATTATGAAGCTCTCATGATGCATTTGTGTATAAATCCCACCTCAGACATGCTGTAAAACACAAACACTTACAGGAAACGTCCACGATGGTTTTTGGAGAACCGTGTGCAGATAGTCGTGGTTGGAGCTGAAGGAGCAGATTACAGATGCGTTTAAGGAGTGCATTTGGAAGTGTGTCGAGTTTCCACCAGCCAGGCTGCAGCCAGCAGCTCATTAAACCCTTAAGAAACCACAAGGAGGATCTGTTAGCGTGGATCTGAGGAGGGGAGAAGGGACGCTGAACATGGCTGCTGCTGAGAGAACATTATACAGGCAGAAATCGTCAGTGCTTATCAGGCAGAGCTTTATTAAAAGGAGATTACTGAAAATCACCCAAAGGTTTTCTGATGGTGCCGTCCACTCTGTGTTTGGCACTGAAGGACGCTTTAAATCAAGGTTGAGTCCCACTGCCTTCAGTGTCATGAAATGGAAACATGAGCTCATTTAGAAAAATGTGCTCCTGCATTCAGCTGGAATTCTTGATTCATTGTTGGAAGTGTGTGAATTTCAGGATCTCCTGATGAAGTTTTTGATCAAACCTTTATTATTTGATTTTTGTCAGAATCGTTTCTGATCTTAGTTTAAAATGAAATGAAAATGATGTAACTCCTCTGCATTAATAGAAGGCTTATAGAACAGCTAACTCTCCCATTCATGTTCATATTTCTGACAGTTTGACATGCATTCCTTCTTCAATCATTTCCGAGTGCAGTAGCTCTCTCTGAGCTTTTTAATGGCTGCAGCCTCTGCTGCTGCAAAGCATCCACATGACAGCGAAAACCAACATTGTTGTTTTTTTACTGGCCTCCATTTCCAAAAGAAAACATCTGGTTGCTGAAAAGTTTGCTGGAGGCTCCTGTGACGTCACTGCTTATTGAATGTTTCTCTTGAGCTGCGATGAATGTAGCTGTCACTTATTTCCAGTCAGACTGCAGATCCCAGTATGACACCTCTGTTAGTCCTGCGGGGCGAGGAAAGGGTGTCACACCTCCCTGTGGTGACTGAGCTGTTACCATCAGGACACAGCGACGGGCCTTTCATGACTTCCCATCTTCAGAGACCTTTCAAAATTCTTGTGTAGCTTTATTTAAAAAAAAAATATCCATAAATGATGTGTGTGTCCCAAACTTTTGGAGCACACAGTTTTTAAATCTTTTTAGCATCTTCTCTCTTGTAGTTGTCCTTATCTGGTTGTTGCCACCAACTGCACATGTATCTTCTGCACATGTATCGTGTTGCTGGCAGATTTGTTGGTTTGTTGGAAGGTTTCGCTTTGACTCCAAAGACAGACTGAAGCCTCTTTTGTGAAGTTTGCTGCTGTTTGTTGTTTTGGCTCATACAGGATTTATGCTTGAAAGTCAAGCTGGTAAATAAGCAAATAGTTATGCTGTGCCTCATGGCAAGAGTCAGAGTGACTGTTATCAGTACCACAGGTCTGTACTGTGGAGCACGCTGTAGCAAGGTAGCTTCAGGTTTAACTCTGGATTTTCATGCTGCAAAGCTGATTCCAGAGCAGTTTGTCTTTGAGACTAGAAACATGCACAAAACCAACACCTGCTGATCAATCAATTCTCCGGAAAATGGCGCCCCCATTCGTCACCCTACGGACTTTTTCAACTTGTACTTTACTCAGACAGTTTAAAACCATCTTTGGCTCGTGCAGCTCTCTGGTCTGTGTGACCATCACTGACAGGCTGAATCCCACCAAGTGCATCCTGGGATGTAGGTCGTCCACGTGTGCTAGCTGAAACCTCGTTTTGCCATCTGTCTGGACCATTGTGTCAAAGTTAACGGACTGTGTGCGAACAGTAAACTGCTGGGCATCAAAATCCAAACAGTGGACATATTTAAAGTGACAGGACTCATCAATAATGCTGTTTGATGTCAGAAACAGATTTTAGTTTACGGCCCTTCAGCCTGAGATAACTCTGCTGCACTGAACCTCCTGAGAGGGATGAGTGTCTCTGCTCCCCCTGCCTCCACCCACTACTGACAGACTTATGATACCCTGCATACCTGTGTGTGTGTGTGTGTGTGTGTGTGTGTGTGTGTGTGGTGTGTGTGTGTGTGTGTGTGTGTGCCATTTGCATGTAGGTGCATGTGCTTTGAGGATGGATGGTGCAGTGTGTGTTTTAAATGGCTCCAGGTGTGTGCTGCATACATGTGTTTTGTGTGTATCGGTTTTGTCTCCAGGGTTCATTTTCTGAGTTAAGCCACAAAGTCTTGAGTGACATTTTGATGTCAGAGTAGTTACTAATTCTCCATCTGAAATCCAGCAGAGCAGCATGGACTCCATTAAAAGTAAGATGTGAATGAAGCAAAAACATTTTTATGTAATCTTTTATGTTTCGTTGCCAGTGTTGAGTAATTGTTTGAAAACTGTGATGAATTACTCACTGAAGGTTTTACCTGTTACTCAGCAGCAGTGGCAGAAACAGAAAGGAAGAAGTTAATATTTTCAGTAAAATAAACTTAAAGTTTCAAAAGTAGAAATTCTCGTCTCGCACTCGAGTTTGTCTCTATTAAAGGTTTCCAGTTATTGAACATGGCGCATCCTTTTGGAGCTGGAGCTAGTTACTTAGTGGTTACGTTAGTCCTCTGGTTCTCGGCCCAGGAGTTAAAAGGTAAATGTCAAAAACAGACTCAAATTTGGGCGTTTCTCTCAAATATGTGTTAACACTTCCTGACCTCAGCGGCATGTTTCACTCACCTTTTAGCTCTAAATCAAACTGTGACTCTGCAGATATAACTGATGTCTAGTTTCCTGGATTAGGCTCTGCTAGCACGTGCCTCATTCACACTTTCAGGTATATTTGATTGTTCATAACTTGGCTGCAGTCTGTGATGTCGGTTCAAAGCTCGGCGTGTTAAATCAAGCGCTCCTCACGTTCTTCGAATGCCGTCAGCTCTGTCTCGACCAGCTCCAGCTCAGACCTCAGAACCATCACCTGCTCCAGGCTCAACATTCTGCTGATTCCCAGGAGAAATTTAACTCCATGACAGAAGTTCATCTGGATACATGAGCGTAAACATGGACTCAGACAGCAGAGACCACAAAGATTTGCACAGACTGAGGAGGGATATTGCACTTCTGTATGAGAGGACTCCACAGCTGATGTCCTCAGCATGGTTAATACTGTGAAAACTGTCTATCGCAGGTTTTTCTGTTTGTGTTTGAACTTGAAATTCTAGACGTCTTGTGACCCGAGTATCACCAAACATAAGTGATGGATGGAAACTAAGAGATGCAGATGTTCTGTGAATGTTGGGTTTTATGGGCGGTCAGCAGTCCGTTTATCATGAGAAGCAGCTGAAAAATTGGCCATCAATATGCCTACTGCAGTATTTGAAGGAAACACTGAAGAACAATACAGGCTGCTGCAAAATGCTTTAACAGCGAGCACATTTGTGAATGTGGTTACTCACGCTCGTGTGCTGCTGATTGGATAAGAGATTCTGTTCATGAGTCTAATTATGGAAGTTTTATTTCTCCTGCAGTTGCTCTGTTGCTGCTGCAGATAAGCAGCTGGGAGTCTTTACTGACTTACAGGCCCAACAGGGGGGCCCTGCTGGCGTGAGCGCAGCCTCGTTTATTGTGTTGCATAATCAGGCAGGCATTGCTGCAGTTGCATAAACAGCACAGCAGTAAAAAAAGTTTTTTTGTAATTTCCTATTTTATTTTGAAAATACTCATTTTGTTTCATCCCTGCTGGTTTTTTTGGGTCTTTCTTCCTGTTCCTGCCTTTTGTGATTACCTGCTCTGCTCCAACAGTATCTGCTGTGTCTAGTTATCAGTCATTTCACGTCATTAGGTACACCTCGCTGGTACTGGTTGGACCGCCTTTTGCCTTCAGAACTGCATTAATTCTTCATGCATAGATTCAACAAGGTGCTGAAAACATTCCTCAGAGATTTTGGTCCATGTTGACGTCCCAGCGTCACATCTGTCAGCTGCACATCCGTGATACGGATCTCCTGTTCCACCATGTCCCAAAGCTGCTCTATTGGATCTGGCTGTGGAGGCCGTTTGACTTCAGTGAACTCACTGTCATGTTCAAGAACCCCGTTTGAGATGATTGTAACTTTGTGACACGGTGTGTTATCTGGAAGTGGAAGCACACTGTGGGTGTGACGGGTACACTGTGGGGTTTATTCAATGGTAAACTGGTATTAAGACACTCGAAGGGTGCTGAGAAAATATCCCTCCATCAGTGCTTTCATGTTGTTTGTGCCAAATTCTGACCCTACCATCAGGCTACTTTCTTCCACTTTCCACGCCACGTTCAAAGTCACGTAAATCACCTTTCTGCCCCATGCTGTACCTAATGAAGTGGCCAGAGTATACTCAAAGATTGTCTTTGTGTTTTACCTGCTCTACACCTGGTGGTTTCATACCTGCATTTGACCTCAGTCTGAATCACAGTTTAACCTTTGACCCTTCCTCTGAGGCCTTTCCTGTGTGGATGTCCCAGTAAAGAAAAACCATGACTCCCCCTAAATAACAACAATATGTTGTAAAGAGTGAAAAAATGCTCATCCCCTTTTATGATGATGGCTTTAAATATAGTTGTGTTTGTCCAGAGATGACACAAACCTAATTATTTATAATGAGTCAGATTGATTGGTCCATAAGCTAAATGATGCATTTCCTCTAAAATCAGCTCAGAGTAATCCGTCAGGTTTAGGACCTGTTAGTTTTTTTTTTTTTGTTTTTTTTTTGGGGGGGGGGGGTCTTAAAGACAGATGATTTTAGGTCAGTGTTTGGTTCTACTGACTTCTATTGTGAGCTCTGTGAGTCTGTTCAGTCTTTGCTCTCAGTGAACTCTGTCTCATTCACCCCATCAACCGGGGGGGGGTAGATTCCTGTGTGTAGCTGTAAGTGAGAGAGAGGCTTGGAGAAAGGCATGTGGATTCCTGTGTGTTTGTGTGAGCGAGAGACACAGAAGAGGAGGACGGAGAGAGGTCTGGGTTGCGTTGAATGTTTGGAATGTTGAGGCTTTTGGCTTCAGTTTGTTCTGACGGGAGGGGGGGCAGGGAGAGGAGGAGAGGAAAAGAAAATATAGGAGGGAGGGAGGAGGTAAGTAAGGGGAGTTGGAGAAGGACAATGACAGGACATGTTGTATAGTAAGGAAAATGAAGCGTTAAAAGTAAAGGTGTGAGTTTGTAGTGTTGCACTGCTGTACAGCATGTTCTGTTGTTCATGTACACAGTTGTAGTTTAAGGGGGATAAATGTATAAGTACTGGATTTGAGTACAATGAGTATTTTTACTTTAGTTACTTTAAGTATATTTCAATGCTAAACTTTTGTACTAACAGTTAGGATTATGACCTTTACTCAGCCATACACTGTATTATTATTATATATGCACATAAGAGTTTCTGTTGGTGCTGATGTAGGTGAGAGACTGGATCGGCTGATTATTGTTCGCTGTGAGCTAATCTCTGTAGAAACATTAATAAAGCAGATGGAGTCGGGCTCAGCAGGAATCTCAAAGTTTAACTTCTGCATAATTGAAACAAAGTCTCAGTGTGACTCTGATTCTGATGAGATTTAAGGTTGTTGGATAAATGCTCCCACAGCCCAGAGTGTGCTGATTCCCAGTTTATGTCACTAATTCTGATCATTTCGAGGTTGTTTGGTTGGACGAGGCAACGTTGTAACGGCGTCATTTTTGACCCCGGTCAGGTGGGTGCAGAGAGCTGCAGAACTCATTCCTGCTTTCTGTCAGCTTTAAATTTACAGTTCAGAGGTTTGTGCTCACAAGAAGGTTGTTATTTCCATCAGCAGTCATTTGTATTTGGCAGTATGGCTCTGCTCTGGAGGAGCAGTAACCCTAACCCTCTGCAGCACAGAGCAGGCATCAGTGGCTTCCTACAGCTATCATGCTCCTGTCTTATGGACCAGCTCCCAGTGTGAATCTGGGCACAAACTCCCATCCTCAAGGATGTGTAAATGTGTAATCCGAAGGATTGTTTCATGGAAATGAGGCTGAATTCAAAGCCACCCCAGAAGTTGAAGTGAAAAATGAATATGGCATTTTTTTGCCATACCATGCTCTGAGACTGTGCAGGGAGACCTTCTGCCAATTACACGTGTTGATGTGCCATCCTGGAGGAGTTGGACTACCTGTGCAGCCTCTGCAGGGTCCAGGTATGACCTCATGCTACCAGCAGTGGCTCTGACCCTAGCCAAATGCAGAAGTACTGAAACACAGAAAAGATGAGGAGGGAAAGTGTGTGTCCTCCACCTGTGAAACCATTCCTGTTTGGGGGTGTCTCATTGTTGCACCTGTTGGTAATGTCATGAACCCCCCCCGATACTTACTGACCACATCAGTATCACAGAGGTTTACTGACTGATGCTGAACTCTGATTAAAAAGGGTTCCTTTAATATTTTTGAGCAGTGTAGTTATGACCCGTCCCTTAGGCGTGCTGCTGCAGGCTCAGACTGCTGGGGGACTTTCCCATGATGCACTCAACATTTCTTCTCGCCTCTTTTCACATGCTTTGCATCCATAATGCAGCTGCTGCATGTTACTAACTTTTGTCTGCTCTTTCTTTTTGTCGTGTTTGTTGGCTGTGGTCTCTCTGTGCTCTTCTTTTTTTTCTTGTCCCTTTTCCCGTCAAAGCCCGACGGGTGAGACACATGACTGCCCCTCCCTGAGCCTTCATCCAGCAGCAGTCTCCTCCTCTTCAAAGGAAGGTGATTAATGTGGATGCTGCCTCTTAGTAGCAAAGAAACCAGAGAGCCATTCACCATTTCACTCGTGTCCATCTGGGACCTGTCCTAAAGCCTGCAGAGACCTTTAAAGCAGATGAACTCTAAGAAGTGGATGATGCAGAGACGCTGACAGACAGTCGCCTGTGTTGTTCAGACAGGACTTGGTTACATAATGTGCACACTTTGGTCAGCCATCTAACTGCAGGGCTCAGAGCCCCAAAGTTGTTTCACAGTCATTTCATTTCCAGAAATCTGGTTTATTTATAGTAAGCCTGAAATAAAGTAAACCCTTTGCTTTGCTCGAGAGGTCGAGAAAAACTCCAGGAAGTTGTTTAGAATTGTTCAATGAAGCTGAAATGGCTTTTTGTTACAACAACAGTTCCTTATTGGTCTTCAGTAGGTTCTTCTAATCCTTACTTTTCTGTCTCGCTCTGTCTCTCTCTCTCTCTCTGTTAGTTGCTCTCTGTCTCTCTCTCTCATCATGTGACTTTGCTGTAGAGATGAGCAACAGTGCAGGAATCTGAGCTGCAGCCAATGCATTACATAAAGCTCCCTCTCTCCCTCCTTCTCCCCCAATCGTTGCTAGAAAACAAACGTGAAGCACTTCTTCTTCGGCTCGGCTAAAGTGAATGAACTCATTTCCTGAAGGCAGAGGTTTTTTTTTATTAGGAAAAAAGCAGAGGGATTGCTTCAGCCTGGATTCTGTGGTATTTAAGGACAGTCAGTATTGGAAAAAACATGAAGTCTATGTGTAGCGGACTGCAATCAGCTGCTGCAGCTTGTTGTGTCTGAAACGTCCACGTCAGGAGCGTCCCATCTTTAACTGTTAGCGGCGAGCTGGATGCTTCCACAGGGACAGGCAGCAGAGGTTCTGATTTACAGTCACTGTCAGATTTTGCCTGTTGAAATCAGCGCCACACAAATGATTGTTCTTTAATTATGTAACTGTGTTTTTCATTTTAGAGCAGGGCTTCTCTGCAGCTCCCTGTGGGGAATAGTGGGAATGAAGTACAATAACTGTTTCTACAGTGGTCATTACGGGGACCGAGCGCTGACCTCCTGAGGGCGCGTTTGTGTCTCCTCCTGGTTTCCAATCAGGGATCGTTTGTGTGTTTACCGCTACACAGCAGGGCCGTATGATTGCTCTGCAGGTGGCAGTGAATCATAATTAAGTTGAATTCGACTCATTTTTCATTTTTAAAAGCTGATACATTGTATCCACACTGGAAATGACCTCACTTTGACAGCTGTCATCTGTGGGCATTCTAATGAACAGGAGCCAGGGTAACATTACCAAAATCATTTTGGATGTTTCTGTAATGGTTAATCCACTTAATGTTAAAGCTAAAATATAATTACCCATTCATTTTCAAATGTACTGTTATACAGCACAGCAGAAAAACACTGAAGCACATTATTATTATTTACTGAACAGAAAAATTTGTTTTAGTTGTTGAATGTTTGGGTATAAAAGCAGGAATTCATCCCAATAAATAATAATATCATTTTTAGCTGGTCTGATACCCTGCAGAGTAGGCTCATGTGGATTATAATATTTGCAGCACTGGTAATGTTGACAGGCTCATTTCTCCTTCAGTTCCCAAACCCGTTTAAAAACCTGGATTTTCATGTTTCACTTCAGCTCTTTGTTTTTCCCCTTCCGCCCATTGTTGTCCTCCACCGTGCTCTCTGCTGCCTTCGCCTCCCTCCTCCTCCTCTTTGTTTTCTCTCCTCATTTTCTTCATTTTCTTATCAGCTCTCAGCCTCACCCTGCTGTCTGACACTTTTCTTC
>NW_022060160.1:55000-60927 GCF_007364275.1 Archocentrus centrarchus
GCTCACCTTTCTGACAGTTATCGGGACTCAGGGACGATATATCAGAAACTCCGGGAATGAGTTTGCCCGAGAGTACCGTGTAAACTACAGCAGAGACGGCAGGCTGTGGAAGTCCTGGAGGAACCGGCAGGGGAACGAGGTGAGCGACTCAAATATCTGACTTGATGAGAGGAAACAGACTGAAAAATGAGACATGAGGAGGGTCTGAGCTGAGGGAAGAATGGGAGAAAATCTGGAGAGGAAATGTGAGGACTGATGGAGGGAAGAACAGGAGAAAGAGGAAGAAAATAAAAGACCAGGATTTTTCACCCTAAGCTGCTTCTGGTCATTCATACTCATATCAGAGGAAATGACAGTTACACACAGCTTCCTGCTGGCAGCTACGCAGCAGTGTGAAACACCAGAATCATGTTTTGAATCTGAGGCTCCTCCCTCACATTCCCAGAGTAGCTGCAGTTTTCTGATTATTCTTTGCCCGGCAGCTACAGATTCCCATTCCTAATTTCTCAGGGTCCTTTTTCACTGCAGGAAATGAAGCCTAAAAACATCCGCTGAGGAGTGACTGATTCATGCAGAGCTGAAACTCTCCCGCTTCTTTGTTTTGAATGCTTATTTTATGTGTGCAGTTGTTCAGTTTGGAATGACACCATGTAGGCACTTATTAGCTGCACGTGTAAATACAATGTTAATTGTTAATGTTAATTGCTTGTGAACATGTTTCACCTGCTCTGATTCTGCTGTAAGTCCTGCATCATAGTCGTGGTCCGTTTGTTTAGCATCTTTGATGTCTTCTGTGTAACTCTGAGAATTTGTTTCTAGTCTTTCTAAAGTTTTTAACTGAGCTCTTTGACTTTGCTTCAGCGGTTCTGGTCAGAGTGGCCCGTTCAGTCGGCCCTCCAAATCCATAAATATCAGTAAATTGATCGGTGCCCCCTGAGCCTGACTCTGTCAGAGGGCGGTTCGTCTGGTTTGATCTCAGCAGCATTGTTACTGCTGTCCAGGCGTGAAATGAAAAAGATCAAATATTGCATTTTATTTCCCTTTAAACATGATTTACAAACTCACAGAAAGATGTTTGCAAAAACAGGAAAAGTTCTTTGCAAAGGTCAGATGGCTTAAATGAATAATTGTTCTATAGAACTTCCTCTGTGTAGATGGTCCTTTATATGAATATGGATCATACTAACAATGAAACCTGTTAATAGTTCATGACCTGCAGGTTCATTTTAAACACTACGATCCTGCTGAGTGCCCCACGGCTTCAGGAGGCTGCAGGGCTGTAACCTTTCTGGACTGCTGGGTGATGTTTTGTTGGCGTCCCTGATATTTGTGTGCAGGTCATCGAGGGCAACAAAGATGCCTACACCTCTGTCTTCAAAGACCTTCACCCCCCAATCGTCACCCGCCATGTCCGCCTGCTCCCCGTCACCAAACTGTCCACCACTGTCTGCATGAGAGTGGAGCTGTACGGCTGCCCGTGGGAGGGTAGGACACACAAACACACAGTTGTTTTGTAAATGTGCGTTTTCTTGTTTATTCAGTAAATTTGAATTTTCATCACTTCTCAGGTAACCCTCCTCATGTCAACATAAAAGCTTTTAATGGCCATAAATGAGCATTTGTCATCAACAACACCTTTGATTTAACAAACATTATATCAAGTAAGCAAAAACAGGAGTTTGCCTGGTGTTGTCATGAAGGTTGAACATCTGCTGTTCCTTTAACTTCTCCGGGTTTCAGACGGGCTGATCTCCTACAGCGCTCCAGAGGGTCAGCGCATGATGCCGCCCGGTTATCCCATCGCCACCCTCAATGACTCCACATATGATGGAGTACACGAGAGGGGGTGAGTCTGTCTCACACACACTCTCATCGCACACCACTGTCGCCTGTTTACTGAGCGCTTTGTCATCCAACAGGAGGCTTTCTGGCGGCCTGGGTCAGCTGACGGACGGCGTGACCGGCCAGGATGACTTCACAAAGACCCGTGTGAAGTCATCCTGGCAGAGCGTGTGGCCCGGCTATGACTACCTGGGCTGGAAGAACGACTCGCTGGAACACGTGGAGATGGAGTTTGTGTTCGATGGGCAGAGAAACTTCACCTCGATGAAGGTTTCACATTTCTGCTTCCTCTTTCTCGCACAGCAGTCGTGGTTCACGGCACACTTGCGTTTACTCAGAGTCTAAAAACTGCCTCTGGTTCAGATCCAGTGTCAGGTTTCTCTCAGGAGGGACACACACTCTTTAGTTAGCTTGGCACCATCTTAGCATCAGCCTCAGCCCACGGCTGTGACTACAGCATATTGCTATTATAACTGGAGAACAACATCAAAGTGATGTCACAGTGATTCAGTCCAGCACTAACTAAAGTAACGTAACCTTGTAAGTCTTCAGGCGCCTGCACAGTGCTGTCATATAAATTTAGGAATATTTCCTCTCTGGGATGTTTTATCTTGGGTCCAACTTTTAACCCAGCTGCTTGAAGCCATCTTCACCACCGTGTAACCACATCAGTAGTTTGAGGCTGCAGCGATCCTCAGTGGAGTCATCTGCACATCACCTGCTGCTCCTACCGTGCCATCATCCCTTTAAAAACAGAAGCTCTACCAGCTACACTTACTCTTGTTTTCAATCTCCACCCAGGTGCACAGTAAACATGTTCTCCCGCGGCGTGAAGATCTTCTCCTCGGTCTCCTGTTGGTTTAAGCCCCACTTCGGATGGGGAGGCGGAGCCTGTGGAGTTCAGGACGGTCCTGGATGACCGGAACCCAAGCGCCCGCTACGTCACAGTGCTTCTGAACCACCGCACTGCCAGATCGTTCGCTGCCGCTTTTACTTCGCTGATGTTTGGATGATGTTCAGCGAGATTTCCTTTCAGTCAGGTAACACACGTGCACACATGCAAACAGTTACAGTGCAAAGCATAAACATGAAGTAACTACCTGGTTTTTGGTCATCAGTGGACACCGTACTCCCAACCCAGATGACATCTCCTCTACCCACTCAGGACACCATCACAACCCCTGCAACAAAGCCAGGTGTGACCTTTAATTCACCTTAAAGTAAAGTAGATGCTAGTTCGTAAAAACCAGCCAGTTTCAAACCTGAGACTGAACTTACAGCCGCACACAGCCAGAGGGCGCTGTTCTGCTCACAGCAGAGGGAAACGTTCACTCTTCTTAATATGCTGAGGAAATAAATCTGTCAGCATTTCTGCCAGTTCTGCTTAACGAGGCACATTAACAAACTGATTTGTAGCTAAAATCCTAACGATGTCCATTTTCTAACCTCTGTTCTCCTCAGCAGTTGATCCATCAGCCAGTGACCCACCAGATGATGGAAAAACACCCATCCTGATTGGCTGCTTGGTAACCATCATCCTTTTGTTGGTCATCATCATCTTCCTCATCCTATGGTGCCAGTATGTCTGCAAGGTGTTAGAGAAGGTGAGGGAAAAAAACCAGTGATACACCTTTATTTTTTTTCAGTGGAAGCAGGCGATTGCTTAACAAAGAACTTTTATTTTGATAACTTCCTGTCTGCTGTCTTTTCTGTTGGTGTGAAACATTTAGTGCCTGTAAACAGCTTTTATTTATTTATTTATTGTCCTAATTTAGGGTCCACGTCAGATTCTTGATGAGGAGGTGATGGTTCGGCTGTCGTCCTGCAGTGACACCATCATTTTACAGACTCCTCCTGTGCCCCCACGATCCGGACGCGCCCCCGCCGGTACTCCTCTTTCCTTTGTATTGGCTGAAGCATGCCTGTGATTGCATTATTTATTATTTATGCAGAAAGGAATAAATTAAAACACTGAAACTGAATATTATATTATATTTTAGATGGATGTGTTTTTTAAGTGTTCACTTTATTATAGTTTTTCAGGAGCTGATACATGAGTTCTAACCAGCCCCATTCAGCCTCGCCCTGTTCTGTAACACTGACCTCAGATCATCGGAAAATGTCTGATTCCTGCTGTTTTCCTCAGGTCCCGTGAACTCTGACCCTCACTATGAGAGAATTTTCCTGTTGGACCCACAGTACCAGAACCCAGCGGTGCTGAGAAACAAGCTCCCGGAGCTGTCGCAGAGCGCAGAGGCATCTGGTAAACACCAGAATTTCCCCCGAATGTCTCATCATCATGTTTGTTTTAGTGACCGCTCTATGATCGTGTGTTTGGGTTTGCATTAGGACAGAATCACTGATGCCTCCACATCTGTCCATGATGACATGATTAATCACAGCTGTAGATGAAAGCTGAGGGGGGTTGGGGGTCTTTTGGTGAGACAAACTGCAGAAGTCTGCCCCTGCTGGTTAGGATTATCATCAGACTTCCCCGTCTGTCGGAGCTCTGGTCACTCATTACCAGCTCCTTCATTTCCTTCAGAACACGTTAAACAGGCGTTTTCCCTCCTCTGTCTCTTTAAGGCTCCCTGATGAAGTTGAACATGCATGCTCGTTCATTCTGCAGTCTTCTCTCCTTCTCCTCCGCTCTATGCCTCTCTTCCAAGTTTCCTCTTCTTCCAGCTCTCCTCCTTGGTAATCCTCTCTATGACCTCCTCCTGCTGACTTCCTGTCACATGACATCAGGCTGGCTGCGTGGTAAGAGCTGAAAGGTGTGACTTCATGCATTTGATCAGATCACATATATGTCAGTGAAATACAAGAATACATATACATACAGTACTGGTACTGTATGTATATGTATTCACGATCAAATACTTTTGAAGTTTGGTGGGTTATCCGGCCGAGTCTCCATCTTTTCTTTCCTCTGATTTGTCTCCGGACACTGAATGGGGCCTGAGCCTTAGGTTGGGCTACAGTAAAACCAGCTTAAGTGGTTTAATCGCACCAATAAAACATTATCAAAGTTTTTTACCTTTGATCCAAAACTACAAATTGATGATAATTAAGACCTTGACTGTTGGTACTTTCAGGTAAGTTTCCCTTGACTTTAGTTTTTATATGAAGTATTAATCAAACAATAAATCCTCTCTCCATCAGCCTGTGGGGGGGGGTACGCCGAGCCCGACATCACCCAGTGCACGCCGCATCAGTGTTTCCATAACAACGCGCCGCACTACGCTGAGACGGACATCGTGCGGCTGCAGGGCGTCACCGGCAGCAACATGTACGCCGTCCCCGCCCTCACCGTCGACTCTCTCACCAGGAAGGACATCTGCGGCCGAGTTCCCGCGGCAACAGCTGATCTTCAGGGAGAAGCTCGGGGAGGGGCAGTTTGGCGAGGTGAGCTGGGGCAGGTGTGGCTGGATATCCTGGAAACATCTCGGAGTCTTTCACCTGTCACATGACATCTTTCCTTGCAGGTCCATCTGTGTGAGGCAGAGGGACTCCCAGAGTTCCTTGGGGAAGGCTCGCCCCTCCCTGACCGAGATGGCCGCTCGGTGCTCGTGGCTGTTAAACAGCTGAGGGCCGACGCTACCAGCCAAGCCAGGTACTCTTCATGAGTGTGTATGTGAGACTGTGTATATTAAAACTGTCAGTATAATCACTGCTTTAATACATTCACATCATAAGAATTAATCCCTATTTATATATTATTATATTATTATAGTCCATCACTAGTAAAGTGGAGACCATAAAGCTCCTAAATGGGATCAACACTGACAGATTCAGCGTCCCCTCCTACCTCCATTGGTCTGTAAAAGAGTTTCATTTGAAGTAAGAGCAGAACGTGGTATCAGGATAAACTGGCATAAAGGGGAGCAGTGTGATCCATCAGTTCTGTAACAGCTGGTGGAGATCTTCAGAGGTCCAAGCACAGCAGCTCTGCTCTGATCTGCTTCTACAAACAGCATATGAGGTGGTCAGAAGGCTTTGTTGGCTCATCAGACGAAACCAGTATGTGGCAAATTTATACAAAATGTCGTATAATAAACTGAGCGGACTGAGGTCAAAGGGAACCT